>NW_021941578.1:93024-103024 GCF_902148855.1 Sphaeramia orbicularis | reverse complement strand
GCGCAAATTGGCAGCCACACTTCTGTCAGCCTGTCCCAGGGCGGCTGTGGCTACAAATGTAGTTTACCACCACCACAGTGTGAATGTGAGAGCGAATGAATAAAAGCGCTTTGGGTGTCTAGAAAAGCGCTATATAAATCCAATCCATTATTATTATTATTAAAATTACTTTAAAAAAAACTGCAGAATAAAACAAATTTGGATTTTGTTTGTGACATCTGAAAGCAATTAGTCAATATTTTTTGTTGAATTATGGTCTACTTGTAATGAATTAGCCTAGATTTTTTGTATAAATAATTTCTCCCATGGATAATATAAAAAGTTTACAAAATACATCAAATAGCTGTAGTTTATGTTCTTCAACTGATTTATGTTCATATTTAAGGTGCACAGGTGTTGAAAGTGTACAATTTTAGACCCTTAATAACACAAACTCTATAAACCAGTGTTTTTCAACCTTGGGGTCGGGACCTTATGCGGGGTCGCTTGGAATTCAAATGGGGTCACCTGAAATTTCTAGTAATTCGTAAAAAAAACAAAAAACAAAACTACTTACTAATAAAAATTATATGGTGAGTTGAGAGAGACAATCCCAATCCATAACAGACATGACAAACTGTGAAGCTGAAACTGCAGCACTGTGCTTCTGTTTATCTGTCAAATGTTCACTGTGGTCAGTTTCAGATGCTGCAGCTCTTTCATAATTCATAGTTTCAGTTCTTGTTTGTTCAGTATTAATTGTCCTCCTTGTAAATCCCAGCTGGACTGACTGGACAGATCCTGACCAAGGAAAATCAAATTCTCCCTTTGTGCAGTAATCTACATCTGGATTTACTGCCTCTGTCCACAATAATATACATTATATAGACTAAATGTCTAAAATTAACATTTATTTGCAACATAGTATAGCAAACTATTACATCATTAAAATTAAATTAATTTTAGCAAAAAAATGTCTCCGTTTTGAATGTCTGGGGTTGCCAGAAATTTGTGATGTTAAAATGGGGTCATGAGCCAAAAAAGGCTGGAAACCGCTGCTATAAACCATCCCTTGAATAAACACTAATGACCAGATATCAGTGACTGGGAGTATGTTGACACCAGAAGTGTTTTTCATTGAGGTCTTTGGGAATATTGGCTGCTGTGGTGGCACCAAGCACTCATATTCACACAGCTTTACACTATTACAGTAGTATAAAAATATATAATTATGTTTTGAACCAATATTATAATCACATCTGTGTAAAACATTTGGAAAAGCTAGAACAGATACTAAATTAATGCCAAAAAAAAAAAATCGCTTGTAGAAATCAGCTAAAGCCAGTTATAACAGATCATGAAGTAGTTTTGATTCCCTCCACACTGACTTTACAATAATTTGATACAAGTGGTGGACAAAATGGCTTTAATATTGGTAGAGAAAACCCTGCTAAGTGTCTACTGAGTGTTCTCTGTTATGTTAAACTTATACTTACTCATGAAGATAGAATTGGGGCTTGGGTCAGCTGAGTTATAATGTTTCATGATGTTTCCAACCAGAGCCACAATCACCACCGGGTACACTGTGACGATGTTACGCACCCAGCGGTCCAACGCCCAGTTCTCCAGGATGAACCTACAGCCATAAAGGAACGCATGAAAACGATTAATTACCTGTTTTCAAGATCTGACTTTAATGTAAATGTGTCAATGTACCAAAGCTTACCATGCCATGATCTCTGCAAACAGGATGCAGAGGGAGGCCGTGGCTGCCGTGCTGCGAGCCACGCCCCACAAATGGAGAACCAACGCGAAGTTGATCAGAGACGCAATGGATGTCCACGTGGTGTACACAGCCAAACCATTCTGGACCTGCACATGTAAACATCCACCGAGTTAAGATCACTGTTCGTACGTAACACACGAGCGATCTGTTCCTGTCTTACCAGAGTTCTGAGACAGCACAGGTCTTTGGGGTAGTACGACTTCAACCAGAGGCCGTAGTAATCTGTGGCAACGCAGCAGATGGACAGAACACTGTAGTTCGTAATCACGATGAGTATCAGCACAACCAGAAGCTGCCAGCATCAACCTGCAAGAGAGACCAAGCACACCATGAATGCATCACGTGAGACGTTTCAGGTCCATTAGCGTCTGCCTGGATTCATCAGGATCTTTCTCCTATAGCTTCAATCATATTGGTAATAATCAGTAATGAAAGCGTTACTTCTGACCAGTAATTTGTTGCAGATTACTAGTTAACTGCTTGAAAAAGTAAATGCTTTATTTTTATTTTTTTAATTAATGTTGTAGCGAGTGTTTTAAACTGCAATACAACTGAGAAGTGTGGAACACCAGGACTGTGCAGTAATGCTAGAAATAAACTATTGTTGAATTTCCAGCAGTGAAAGACATTATCTCTTATTTGACAGCACAGCCATCTGCCATGGCATCAGCTGTCATATTCTATATATGAGCTTTACACTTTTCTCCGAACAATTTGTTGTGCAAATTAAAAACTTACATTTTTGCTTTGCTTGAACAATGCAAATAAACTCACCCTGACTACTCCCTGTGACAACGTGTAATTGTCTTCTTATAACTTTAGCAATAAAGCACTTTTTTTTTAGACTTTTTTTTTCCTGGAACAAACAAGAATATTTTAACAGTATAAGCCTGTTCTACGTTGCAAAATCAGAAAGGTTCCTAATTTTTCTTTTCACCCCTGTAAAATATTTGTCCTATACCTATACTCCTATGCCGCGTTTCCACTACGTGGAACCAGCTCGACTCAGCTCGGTATTCCTGGAGACCGTTTCCATTACAAGATACTACCGACTTTACAGTACCTGGACGACATAGCGATGCGGCGCATTATTTCCATGTCATCTGTTCAGAGTTGCTGATAAACTCGCTCGTTGCATGTTGTCTCGTCTAAATTTTTACATCGGCCACCAAAGACTCAATCTCCTCGACCGACCACGGTGTAGTTTTGGGCTGTTATCATGTGGATTAATGTACCGCTATATTTACTGTCAACTTCTGCATCTGTTTTTTGTAAAACGGCGGGTCTGTCTGACCAATCAGTGGTCTGTAGTGTTATACATCACGGTTTAGTATCTGGTCCCCAGTCCTGGAACCTCGGCGGAGGTGATACCAAAGAAGTAGTACCGGGTACCAGATTCCAGGTCCTTTTTCGTAATGGAAACGCAAAAAGGCCGAGCCGAGCCGAGTCAAGCTGAGTTGAGCTGATACCACGCAGTGGAAACGGGGCATTAGTCTAGTAAAGTGAGAGATCACCATGCCAGTGGATTTGTCTCTTGCACAGCCCTAAAATGATTTTGGGGCCCTCTAATGCCCAAAAAATACTTCTGCCTACTACATTTTCTGACCTGAAGAAGGGGATAGAGGGGTAAAATGGACATGGTCATGTGTATCTGTCTATCTAATCTTCAACAGGAAGCGCAAACACTCCATTTACAAACATCAACCGAGAAAAGTTAGGTATTTTACCTTTAATTTAATGCTGTTACATATAACTAGTTACCCCAAAGCTGCTCATTTATACAGGGTAAGGAAGATGTAGACTAAATTTTCTTAATGGAGTGTCAAAATATTATTGTGGAGATTTATTACAAGTTTGCAATCCTGCCTAATTTTAAACACATTAAGAGGAGTGTCTTCTCTGAAGCGGTGTCCCTGCTCTAATAATCAGCTTTATTTTGCACAGATACATATATAAACAAGTTAGTAGTGGAGGCAGTACACCTACTCTCTGTCCCACAGCACCAGCCATATCATGTTCATCAGCAGGTTGGCCAGCCAGCAAAAATAGAAGGCGTATGGCAGCAGGCACTGAGCCAGGATCTATTCACAGACAGAGAGAAAGATCACTTTCATTACATGCTGCTCTGCTCTAGTCTGAGGAAAAAATAAATACAGTGGATGCTGGCGTACCCTCTGAAAACATATCCGGTGATGTATATGATGATGAGGGTGAGCCAAGTGTAGATCACACCCCAGATAGAGAAGGTCCAGCCGGCAGGAGTGATGTCCGTCTCATAGCGGGCCGATACATTACCTGTAGTGGAATGGAAGAAAACTGGGAAAAACACAGACATTCAATCAGTAAAGCAAGTTTCAGACAGATAAGCACAGTCCAAAGTGCTTCACAGATGATTGACAAGCTGACAGTAACACAGAGCAAACTGTAACGGGGTGAGATAAAATGCGTTAAAATGTCAATGAGATAAACATAAGATAAAATAGAATAAAACATAGAGAAGTTCAGCTGTGAGAACTTTAATGAGAGGCCCCGCTGATGCTGGCATGGTTTCCAGTCTGTGCTCCAGTTCATCCCAAACTTGTTAGTCATCTTCCTCTGTAGACCAATCACGTTCATGATTTTTTCATTTCATGGCACTGACTTGGAGATTTGTTGGGCATTGTCATGTTGCAACAGGAAAGGGGGTTCCTGCACACCAATGCTACAATGACGGAACAACCCTATTGTCTGAAACACTAAATGTTGGGTGTGAGTTATTTGTTTTTTGTTTTGTTTTTTTGGCAGGAATTAAGGACATTCATTCAAAACAAGAAAAACAGCGAGGAATAAGAATGTACTAAACTGTGCAGGCCTATTTAAGGATGCATAATGGAAGACTTTGTGCCGGAGCTCAAACATTTAACAACATCTCTCTACTTTTAACAAACTCAAGTAGATTGTAAGAATTTTCTCCACTCTGTTTCCTGTGTAAAATAGCAGGAATGTAGGACAGTAATGTCACACATGAGTATCATACTATGTTTGGCAAGCTCTCGAAAAACAAAAAAAACATTTTAGTAATAGTTCACATGCAAAGATTTGTGAGCAGTGATGATAAATCTTTGAGCTTCGTGGTGTCTTTAACTCCTGACTGTTATATAACTATGCTGTAATTCATCTTTAGCCATTTGACTGTACAGGTTTTATGCTTATACTGGTGTGTTCTTTATGCTAAGACAGTCTTCCTTAAATGAGTAAATTATATTATTTTGCAGTGTATCATGGCATAAACTGTCTCACCAGAATCTTACCACTATACAAGTCAGAAATTCTGAAAAGCACATTTTTCAGAGCTTTGTTTTTAAGTTGTTTTTTAATGTTATGTAACAGATTTTATTAAACCTCTACTTGGGTGGAGTTGGAATCCAAATCATTACAGGCCAACTACAAGTAACTGCACTGACCCTAATGGGTGTAATACAGATTTTCTATCCATTTACAGTACATAAGTCCTTCAAATGGCTTTTTGACATTCTGTCTTTGGAATATTGATTGTTTTTTGGTTGTAAGTTGCTTGCTGTAGAGACACATTTGAATATAGCTTATTTCTTTGGTAAAATTAATTTGTAAAGCAAACATCTTCTGTACATTGTGAGACTTTTTGACTCACATTTGCATACATGAAAACCTGAGGGGCTTTACACATCTATCTATCTATCTAGAGCTCATAATATTTATATCAAATGCCTTCTACAGGCAAAAGTAAGTATTTCATGTCAGCTTTGATCACATGACAAACAGTCGTCCAAACAATAAGAGAAGTTCCAGATGTCTTGCATGAAACCTGGTGTCTATCCAAAAGCTGAAGACATGTTGCTGAATCTACATCTCAACTGTATCTTGATAAAAAAAAAAAAAGAAAAAAAAAGAGAAACCCATAGGCTATATATGGTTGCTTTCATAATTAATAATTAACAAACCTAATAGTGGACATCTGCATAAACTGTATGGTTTAGGGGATATTGTCCACTCTATTACCACCCTTTTTCTTCATTTTTTAGAACAATAATCACATCGCTGTAATGCAATGTAATCTGTTTATGTGTCTACTAGTATCAGTATCTCTTTATTAAAACACAGGAAAATGCAGGTTCCAGATAATGCAAATACAAGTCTACTACAGGCAAGACTCTGGATATCATATCACCTTTGATCACATGGCAAAAGCATCCCAAAATAATAATGTGTTGAATGAAACCTGGTGTAATCTAGAAGGTTGATGCAGTAAAGTTCATAGTGTCAACCCAAGAGTGGAGGACATGTGGCTGAATACTTAGCAAATTGGTCTGTACAAACTTTTTTTTAAATGCTGTTTACATATTTCCTGTAACAAACTTAATTTAGCAGAAAAACAACCCTTTTTAGTGTGTTTGAGTTACAATCTCTCTATCTGTCTGTCTGTACTAGTATCTCTTCATCAAAACTGAAGAAAATGTAAATAAAACCCTTCTACAGGTAAGTCTGCAATTTATATCAAGAGAATGACAAAAACATAGGCTATGTATTCTCCAATCCCCCCCCCCCACACACACACTTTTTTTTTTTTTTTTTTTTTTTTTTTACAGAAAAGTAGTAACAAACTTAATTTTGCAGAAAAACAAATGTTTTAGGGCTCTACTGCAACTCTTTTTAGTGTGTTTGAGTTACAATCTCTCTGTCTCTGTCTGTCTGTCTGTATTAGTATCTCTTCATCAAAAAAGAAGAAAATGTAAATAAAACCCTTCTACAGGTAAATCTGCATTTTATATCAAGAGAATGACAAAAACATAGGCTATGTATTCTCCAATTCTCCCCTTTTTTTTTAAACAGATAAGCAGTAATTCAGTGAGTTCCATTCCTTCCATAGGTCTGTGTACATCTATCTATCCTACCTATGGGTGTTTATATTATCTGTATGAGTCCCTGAAACTGAAGCAAAACAAACCAAACCACCTTTTTGTCTTTTTTTTTTTTCTCTGTTCACTTCTATAAACAAATGTCTGTGGAGGTGTGTAAGCGGTTGATGTACTTTTTAACTCAACTGACTCAAAAGCAGAGGAAGTTTCCTGAACAGTCATGGAAATAGTTTCTGCTGCTTCGTGTACAAACCACACACTGTTTATGACAACGGTAACAACAGCAGCAGCAGCAACTACATCAGTAACTGGGAGTCTCCTTCTGCTTCCAAAACTAGGAGACGTCAAGTTGTATAAGAGACACGAAATATTAAACCAAACTAGAAAAAGCTGTATGGTTTTTCCAGCTTTAGTCAAACTAGTGTTAGCTAACTTTATTTAAACTAGTGTTAGCTAACTTTATTTAAACTAGTGTTAGCTAACTTCAGTTAAACTAGTGTTAGCTAACTTTATTTCAACTAGTGTTAGCTAACTTTATTTAAACTAGTGTTAGCTAACTTCAGTTAAACTAGTGTTAGCTAACTTTATTTCAACTAGTGTTAGCTAACTTCAGTTAAACTAGTGTTAGCTAACTTTATTTCAACTAGTGTTAGCTAACTTTATTTCAACTAGTGTTAGCTAACTTGTGCACATGAACCGCTAACTCACCTCTGCCAGATCCAGCCAAAGCGTTTACGATTAAAACCACCACATAAACGACCGCACACAACAGGATTAAAGCGATCCGAGGCCAGCTTTTTTCCTTCATTTTAGACAAAAACTGTCGGCAGCTTTATTCGTCTGTTTGTCCGCTGTCAGTGACCGTCAAGGCGGAGAAAACACAGACGGTCCGTGAACACACACTCCAGTACATAGACTCAATGATGCATTCACGTGTTCCGAGTAAACGCCCACAAACGCATGAAGAGGCGTTCAAGGCCACAATACTGTAAAAGTACTGTAAACGCCACAAATCAGCAGGAATACACACAAAATCATCCAAAAACGAGGAGGGAACAGAAATCTGTGAAAATCACTTAAGTTTTTATTTGAGTTGGACGTACCAAAATAAATGCGTATAAATCCAACAGTTCATTTTGTCTTATACTTACAACTATTATTTACGTTCATTTCACAAAAAGAAATGAGTATTTGAGTAATGAATTATATTTTTCAGATATCCACTTACACCCATCAGTTTGAAGAACTTGAATTATGACTCATTCTAACGCTATAGTCTTCATCTCCAACAACAACTTAAAAAAAGTGAGGAAGTTTCAGTACATAGAACATCATCATGTGTTCATTTGCATATTGTGGCATGTTTGCTGCAGTGCATTGTGGGTATTGGGCATGTTGCTTGATTGTGTGTTGTTTTTCTGTGCAGGGGCTCAGCAGGGTTGGGGTGTTGTTGTGATTTTGGGGTTAATGTGTGTCTGCTAATGTTTATTGGCCTTTATGTGTTTGTTTTGTATTTTTGTTGAGGTGCATCATGAGTGAAAGCCATAGACTGAACAATGTGTGAACAATGTCTGAACAATGTCTGAACAGTTCATGCTGGATTTGTAATAATGGGAACTCTAATCAGCATCTCTGAAAGATTTCACAGCTACTGAACTTGCCTAAAAGGAGTAGGTGTAAATATATTTCTTTGAGTAACTTGAATAGAGAAATCTAATTGATCACTTTGATAGAACTCAACTTAATGCACAGATCAGTATATACAATTATTGCTCAATTATATAACATTGAAATGTGAAATTAAAGACATTTTTAATAGTACTATTTACACATTAGGAAGTTTATCTTTTCCGTGTCAAATCAGTATTTTTTTGTTTAGTTTTTAATTAATTCCACTTTGTTTAGCATTCAAATCTACTCATATTACGTGGATAACTATTAAGGGCTTCATTAATTAACATTTACTCAATAACAGAGTGAAATTTAATTAATAATATTGATTGTAATGTGTTGCCTTAATTTTATTGAGTAGATAGGGTTTATCTTTTTTTTGTTAGTGTATATAGAAAAATAAAAGAAATGGAAATGACACAGCAGCATGAGTATTATTTAATCTTTTTTTATTTTATTTTTATCCACACTCACAATTCATCCTCCTATGGCGCAACAAAGCCATGCAGTATTTCTTTGATGTCGGGCTGCTCTGTGCAGTTTAGAAGAACACAGTTGTTTCATCTTTACCATCACTGAGTTGACACACATCAGCCGCATCAGCATGAACTCCTCTCTACTACTGACCTTTACTGACACGTTTCTCAAGAGTAGACATCTATCAGTGCCTCGGTGTCATGTTTTTGCATCTGCTTTAATAACATGGCACTCTTTGATCTAATTAACTGTAAAACCTGCTGTATCTTACACCTTCATCTGCTGCTGTGGAACTCTCTACAAGCCTTTAATTGCGTGGCATCAGATCTCATGTAGACAGTTATCAGTTCTACGAGGCCATTTCACTGCACATGCAAGCCTTAAAATCGGTAATTGTTTCAGTTTCAGTCACTGCTGTCGACTTCACACATGCTTCCATTTTGAAAAACAACTAAAAAACTACAACCAACGCTTGTACACTGTGTGAAAAATCCAGAGGCTGGGTGTGCTAAAATGAAAAACATGTCTTCCAAATACTCCTGTAATTCACCGTTTCCCTATGAAGATTTTTTTTCTCTCATAACAACCAAAAAACAGACTAAACACGCTCAGTGTTCTGCAGTGAAGCTGTGATTTTTAACTGCGCTGACGCTGAAAGTTGTGGTCGAAATATTAAAAGCAGCTGAGGAATGAGGAATAGCCTTGCATTCATCTGTTGCTACTCAGAGAAGTTTGGAGAGGATTTGAGAAGAGAGTGGAAAGATACTGGTGTTTGTGTTCACACTGATTAATCATTAAATAAGATATGCCTTTTTTAGTCCCACAAGGGGAAATTCCAGGTTCATGTTCTGTCATTAACTCATAAAAACCCAAACATCCACCATCAAACAAAATCATCTACTGACGTAAACTGTTTAATACCTGTTAATCCATTAATCCTACCAATACATGAAATAATTGGTGTAAAATACAGTTTGTCGTCTTTTCATGGTCATCAGATATGACCCATTTGGACGTTCAGAGGCTCTGTAGTTACCGTGGAAACACCGTCATCTTCTACAACAGCACTGTCAAACTCATTTTGGTTTAGTTCCATATTTAGCCCAATTTGATCTGCAGCGGGCCAGACCAGTAAAATAATGATTTAATAACCTATAAATAATGACAAATCCAAGTTTTCTTTTTGTTTTAGTACAAAACAACCCAATTAAAT
>NW_021941578.1:0-92524 GCF_902148855.1 Sphaeramia orbicularis | reverse complement strand
AAATGTCCGTATTAAATTTAGTCCAGTTTGAACTCTTTTCTTCCTGTTCCTGTTTAGTGTCTTTGCAGATCTGATCCAGAATGCACATGGACTAATGAGAAGTGGAGGAAGAAGATCGTTAAAACTGCACTAAATTTTCTTATGTTTTTTTAATTTAAATTTCAGTTTTTTCAGGTTTTTTTTTTTTGGATAGTTTATAAAAGTAAGTATTTTCATAATTTAATGGTTTTTTTTGCACTAAAACAAAGACAAAATTTGCAGTTGTCATTATTCATAGGTTATTCTGTTCTTATTTTTCTGGTCCGGCCCACTGCAGATCACATTTAGCTGAATATGAACTGAACTCAAATGAGTTTGGCAGGCCTGATTTAAAGTTTGAAGAGCAATTTAGAAATGAGGACTGAATGAGTTCATCTCATTGTGCATGATAGACAATAGTGTGAACAGGTATGTGTCTGCCATCCACATCGCTCACAAAAACACATTATAAGACAAAGTGTAACAAGATGTGAGATTAGCAGGATGTGGAGATGTTCCGGTTTAGCTTCATTCCAGCAACAGGACAAACTGCCAGTGAGCGTGTGTTAACCCATGAATGGATCATCATTTGAAATCCCATTAATGGTACAAAAGCACATTGTTCAGTGGAAAAAACTTTTCAGACACCCTTCAAATTTTCACACAGTCTCAAATATTATCATGAAATATTTTGGGTATTTCATGACACATCTTATGTCTGGGGCTCTGTTGGTATTCTTGCACTGAGAATCCATTCCAGTATTATTGTATAACCTGAAATACCTCTGTTTGGTTTAATTTGTTAAATGAAAATAAAATTTGATGGCAAAAAAAATATTTGTGGAAAACTATCAAATAGTTACATCAAACAAATATGCAAATGATTTTTCTGGGTCATTGTTAACAAGAAAAACACTACATTCTTGAAAGTTTCAACATGTCGTGTCCTGGATGTGTTTCATTATTTTGCTGAAACATTCAGTTTTGACCTCGACAGAACAGAATGTGCAGAAGAAAGCATGTGGGTTTGGAGAAGGGAACAATACTAGGCAGAGTTCAATGACTTCAGAGTGATTCATAATACAATATATCACAAATGCATAGGGTGTCCAAAATCCTTTTTCTACCACTGTATGAAAGTAAGCTAATAGAGTGTCGCCTCCATTACCCACAATGCACAATTTTCATTAACTCTGTTACGACCCCTGTCTTACTGCTTAGCAACATTCCTCTGTTTATTTAACTTTTCTATTTTGACATAAATTGCAGAAAATGCTGACATATATTTTCTGTGAGATGTTTTGTGGTTATTCTAGTTGCTTAAATACTAAAATAGACACTTTTACCACAAAAGCTTGTTTCCTTATTTCCATCACTGTATATAAGGAGGTGTTTTTTGCCTGTAAATTAAACCACTGTTTTGTTCGTGGGCGAATCAACGTCAATTTGAAGTTCACTGCAAATCAAGAGGAAGGCAGGTGTCAAAATAATGATTAGGTGTTATGGGATGTGAAAATTAAGAAAATACATGTTTTAATGGAGAATTTCACTTCATTTACACATTAAAGCAACTGGAAATAATTCTATGTGACTTGAGGTATGTTGCTGTGTGATGACATCACTTATTTTGTGAAGTTTCTATTTCCGTACAGGTGGGATCTTACAGCTGAGAGGAAAAGCAGATACATCTCAGTCGCTGTTTGTACGATGCCGGATGAGGAGAAGGTGAGTCTGTGTAATATGAAAAGGAATACAAATGTGAAGGTGGTTTGGGTTTGAAGCAGAATACAAAGGTCAAGTATGTGGGAGAAGGAAAAGGAACTGGTTATTACGCTTTCATGCATACGGTCACTCCAGTGGTCACTCCAGTGGTCACTCCGGTGGTCACTCCAGTGGACAGTTGTTCTCCAGCTGTTCTCTTGTATATTCATGGGTTTGTTGTTTCAGTTCCATATCAGCCGACACAGTGGACGCTTATGCACCATCCCATACACTGACATTGAAAACATTACTGTAACTTTGCTGTTCTTGATAAACCTGATCTAACATGTTCGAGTGTAAATCAGTTCCTTGTTATTGTTATTAGACTGTAATTAACAATAAAAGTTTTTCTTGGTTTTTTTTGGCATATTATGTCCATGAAGTAATGACTGTATTAGAGTACACTACAAACAAAAAGTTAAGGATATTTCTATTTTTTTTGGTCATTTTTTTGGTCATTTTTGCCATTTGTAAATAAAACTGTCTGGTCATTTAAAAAAATGTCTTTCAATTCACTTCACACAAAAAAGTAAAAAGCGTTGTGCAAGAATCCCAACTGAAATTTTTTTTAAAAAAAGCCCAAAAAATAAAAATATCCATAACTTTTTGTTTGTAGTGTATGTAAAAATGTGAGAAAACATCAAATTATCAGCATTTAATGTTTTTATTTCATAGTTTTCACACAGTAGATCAGTAAATACATGTTTGTTTGCTTCAAAAATTAAACACATGGTGTCCAGCTGAGTGGACAGTTTTGTAACTCCATGAAACCTAGCTTCATAAGAAAAAAAAAAAATTAAAAAATTAATCGCATTGTTTTTTTTAATGCCCAGAGAGGAAAAAGAAAAAATGTTGATTAATGTTCACATAATTCATGCATGAAAGGGTTAAACTACATATTTCTGTTCCTCTAATGATAACCAGCAGACAGTAGTGCTACTCCAGCATAATGTTGATGTCTCCACATGTAAAAACTAGATTATATAACAGCTATTCAACTGTAATTTTACTCATAAAATCTAATTATTCTTGCTTTCAAAGCTGTAGTTTTCACTGTTGTGTAAGTTGCTGTGTAATGCATATAATTAGATTTAGTCCAGACTGGTTTACAAATTAGAACAGTCACTACAGATAACATTTTTTAAAAATATTTTTTCCCATAATGCAGTGTTTTTCATTACACTAGACCTGCTTCCTTACTTGCCCAGATATAATTCTTTTATAATATATGATTAATTCTTCTTCACAAACCAATAGTATTTTTACATTTTCAACCAAAAGTACAAAGATTCAAAATAAATAACACAAGTTACACCTCCATAATAATATTTCCACACATTCTGTATAAAATTGCTTTTTAATTGTTTTTACAGACATGCTTTAATTTAAGGTTTTGCATTAATCAGGGATTACAGTCTGCAGGTCAAGCTAGCTTTGGTAGTTTACAGAAAATGGCATTTTAAAACTAACGACAGGACTAATATTTTGTTATCTTCATTGAATATGTATCTCTCTGTCAAATAAACCTTTCTGGGAGTTAGTTATCTTTTATTATTTTGCCCTCTTGTGGTCATAAAACTTACTGCAGGTTTAATTGTATTCACATCATTTATTTTTTTTTTTTCCTGTTTGTTTCTGTTTTGTTTTGCTCTGTTGAACTGAACGGAAAGGTAATAAAACTAATTATATGAATCTTGAATTCAAATTATTTTTGCTATACAACCTGGAATAAAATCAGTAGTAATGAAATAGTGACAATATAGCTTAAATGTTGATTAAAACGTACACACAGTGCACTTTGATGAGCAAGAAAAAAAACTATGTATCTCCAAATGTGTTGATTTTGATTGTTTGTGATAAACTGCAGGATCTTGTCCTTAGTGGGCTCAGAAAATTCTGCTCCTTCTTAAAATAAGTACTCTTTAAAAAACAATCTTAACCCAAAGACCTTGAGCTATTTTTGTGGCATCTTCAAAATGAATTTCTCGCTGCATCAGACCCTTTATTATCATCATCATCATCATCACCCTTTATTATGATCATTATCTAACAGTATCCTCTGCATTTGTCAGTGAAAAGCAGGTATTTTCCTATATTTAATGAAGAATCTTTATCATGTCAGTATATATGTTAGAAATGTGGATATGCAGCTGACCCTCTGCATTTAACCCATCATTAGCTGAACATGCAGGAACACACCACACACTGCAGGGAACGAGCAGTGGGCTGCATGTCTTGCAACAAGCGAGGAAAAGGGGGGGGGGGGGTAAGTGTCTTGCTCAAGGGCACATCAGCCAACAATTTCTATGGCAGTCTGGGGAATTGAACCGATTAGAAGTCGATTCTCCAACCCTGTAGGCCACAGCTGCCCCATGAACTATAGAGATGTTCATAAAAGATCAGAGTAAGTTCAAAGGTTATTATGTCAGAACACAGAAAACAGTCACATATGTTATCAAGTGAATGTAAAAACTCTTCTGTCAGTTCTAAAACAAGGCTGTTTGACAGACTTCATGTTTTACCAGTGAATCAGTGTTCCAGAAGATAACAGTGTTTCCATGTTCACTAGAGCCTGTAAATGTCCAAATAAAGACATATTATATTTACCTAAACTATCTAAATGTATTAAAAGGATTAATGGTCTTTAAGGATTAACTGGAAAAATGTCAAATGTATGATCACAAAGCTGAAAATATGCCTGTTTTTCTGACCTGAAAGGAAAAGTTAACCCTTTCATACATGAATTATGAAAACCTTAGTCAAGATATATTTTCCTGAGTGTTTTTATTCTTATTTAGGCATGAAAAAACCCCAAACAATGTGATTGAATTGTTTTGGTTTTTTTAAGGAGTTACAAAAATGTCCCCTCAGCTGGACACCATGGATTTAATTTGTGAAACAAAGAAACATGTATTTAAAACCTTATATCAGAAAGTGATATGGAAAACTATGCAATGAAAACATTTTTAATGCTGCTAATCAGATGTTTTCTCACATATTAACATACCCTAATACAGGGGTGTCAAACATGCGGCCTGGGGCCAAATGCGGCCCGCCAAAGGGTCCAGTTCAGCCCCTGGGATGTTTTTGCCAAGTACAAAAATTCCACAGTCTTGAATTGAATTAAGCAAAAATAGATAAATAGCTTGAATTAAGGAAAAAATCTTGAATTAAGCAAAAAAAAAATCTTCAATTAAGTTAAAAAAAAAAAAAAAATCTTCAATTAAGCCCCCCCAAAAACCTTCAATTAATTAAAAAAATCTTCAATTAAGAAAAAAAAAAAAAAAAAATCTCAAATTTAGCAAAAAAATCTTGGATTAAGCCAAAAAAAAAAAAAAGCTTAAATTAAGTTTAAAAAAAATCTTCAATTAAGTAAAAAAAAATCTTCAATTAAGTAAAAAAAAATCTTCAGTTAAGTAAAAAAATCTTCAATTAAGCCAAAAAAAATTCTAAATTAAGTTAAAAAAAAAAAAAAAAAAAAAAAAAATCTTGAATTAAGTAAAAGAAAAAAAAGTATCTTGAATTAAGCAAAAACAAATGTAGAATTAACAACTTAATTTTTTTCTTATTTTTAGTGCAAAAAATAACATTAAATTATGAAAATAATTACATGTACAAACTCTCCTGTAACACTAACATGTGAATAACCTGAACAAATGTGTCCAACCTGAAATGTCTGTATTAAATTCAGTCCAGTTTGAACTCTTTTCTTCCTGTTCCTGTCAGTGTTTAGTGTTTGCAGATCTGATCCAGAATGCACATGGACTAATGATAAACTGAGGAATAATATTATTAAAATTGCACTAAATTTTCTTACTTTTTAATTTAAATTTCAGTTTTTCTTTTCTTTTTTTTTTTTTTTTTTTTTGGATAGTTTATAAAAGTAAGTATTTTCATAATTTAATGTTTGTTGTTTGTTTTCACTAAAACAAAGGAAAAAATTTGGAGTTGTCATTATTTATAGGTTATTCTGTTCTTATTTTTCTGGTCCGGACCACTGCAGGTCAAATTTAGCTGAATATGGAACTGAACTCAAATGAGTTTGACAGTCCTGTGCTAAGACATTATTATTCACTTCATGGAGATAATATGCAAAACAAACAAACTGTTAATTATAGTCTAATAACAACTACCAATTGATTTCCACTCAAACATGTTAGTGCAGATCAGTTTTTATCAATAACAGTACAGTTACAGTAATGGTCTGAATGTCAGTGTATGGGATGGTGCATTAGTGTCCACTGTGTTGGCTGATATGGAACTAAAACAACAATAGAACAGCCGTAGAAGAACTGTCCACTGGAGTGACCAGTATACATGAAAGGGTTCATTTTCTAGAGATACTAAAACCCCAAACACTGGGTCAAGATCCACAGGTGCATTGTGGGAGGCTCCAGTTGGGTTGCCAGATAAATTTGTATTTCAAACTTTAAAAAACAAACTTTCATACTCAAAGCTGGTAGAGAAACACAATCTCTAATATCGATGCAAAAAGAACTTCTGGAAATACCTTCAGTTGACACTGTATTAGAAATATTTGTAATTTATGTTAATACTATGAGTAGAGTTTTTTTGTACAGTACCACACCTTCAGATATTAAAATTAATGGTGATCCAATAATAACACCCAGACTGCACTAACACTGCATAGGATGGAACAATGAATGATAGAACATGTTGGAGATGTTGGAATACTGAAATGTCTGCTCAGGATTTTGCAGAGTTTAGGGGAGCAGCTGGGGTCCATCCTGGTTTGCAGTCTCCTAGGGGACAGGACAGATGCTGCAGAGTTAACAAAAAGTCTGTTTCCAACTGTAAATCCTCCGGAACACCTGAGCTAACAGAATGGATGGATGAAATGATAAAGACTGCACGTTTGGAAAAAATGCATGGAAACATTTATGGCTACTAGGAAGAAACTGAACAACATGACTTTTCTTAAGAAAAATAAGTGGGATTTTATGCAAGGCAAGGCAGGTTTATTTATGTAGCACATTTCATGTACAAGACAATTCAAAGTGCTTTACATAAAACATTAAAAGCATCACAGCAGAAGCAATGAAAAGTATGTAAATAGATAAAACAGATAAAAACTTTAAGCTTAAAAGAATACAAACTCTATTCAAATGCAGCTGAGAACAGGTGGGTCTTTAACCTGGATTTACATAAACTGAGTGTTTCAGCTGATCTGAGGTTTCCTGGAAGTTTGTTCCAGACATGTGGAGCATAGAAGCTGAACGCAATATTCTAACAATATTGTGCCTGTTACTACATTTTTTGTGCATTTATAGATCCACTGTAAACTGTCAGTTGTGTTAACAGTAGGCTGAGACGTAATATTGTCGAAATTTCTCTTACTTTTCTCAAGAAATTTCAGCTTGTACATGGCTTTTCAGGTTATTCATCCTCTCATAATGTAATTTGACTTGTTTCACACTAAACCTAACACTAAACAACTGTAAGTCCACATGACAGATTGCCTCACTTAGACCAACAGCACTTCCTGTCTTGTAAAGGAGGCCCACCAACGCCTCCTCGTCCTGTGGAAACTAACGTGGGCTGGACTGAACAGGCCTGTCCTGACACCCTTCCACCAGGGTGAGGAGGAAAGCCTCCTCACCTCCTACATGACTTCTGTAGCAGCTGCAGATGGGAAAGGCTCTACAAAGACAAGTGAAGTCTGCTCAAAGGCCCGTCGGCAGCAGCCTGCCCACAGTCAGTGACATTTACAGCATCACGGAGGACCCCACCCCCCCCCCACCCTGCACACAGCCTGTTAGCCCACCTTCCATCAGGCAGGAACCAGAACCACCAGGCCCACAAACTGCTGCTACCCGGATTCCATAAGACTGTTAAACTCAGACCATAACCGAACAATAACTCACTCCAGTGTTGTTCATTTATGTGCGATATAATAACACTGTGCAATAGTCAGTCAGTTTTACTCCATTACAACGCGCACTAATATCTTTACATTCCAGTCAGTTCGACCCCTCTATGTTCATTTTTTATTATTATTATTATGCTATCTGCACTTTGCTTTGATTGTTTTACAATCTTGTGTTTCTATTTTAAATGTGTGTGGGTTTTTTTTTTTAAATGTCAGCTTTACTGTCGATTCTGTGAATCATAATTTGGTTCTTCATGTCACATGTTGAATGACAATAAAGATTTTAAATCTTAACCTGTAAAGACCCAAACCTCCACCGACGACCAAAAGCATCTACTGAACTAAAGCGTTTAATTCCTGTTGATCCACTAATCCTATCAATACATGTAAATAATTGGTGTAAATACAGTTTGTCGTCTTTTCATGGTCATCAGATATGACCCATCTGGACGTTCAGAGGCTCTGTAGTTACCGTGGAAACACCATCATCTTCAACAACATTGATTCACCAGTAAAACCCATGGAGTTGGATCAATGACAGTGGATGGACACACTGGGTTTATGTTCAGTTAATGAGAGATTTGGCTGAAAAAGTCACTTTTTTTTTCAGTTTTCTCTGTTTCTGATATTATAACTTGTGAATTAACTCTGAGCTTTCATGAACATCTAAATTAAATATAGGAAATTAACCCTTTCATGCATACTGGTCACTCCAGTGGACAGTTCTTCTTCAGCTGTTCTCTTGTATATTCATGGATTTTGTTGTTTTAGTTCCATATCAGCCAACACAGTGGACACAAATGCATCATTCTATACACTGACATTCAGACCACTACTGTACCTTTCCTGTTTTTGATAAACCTGATCCGCAGTAACATATTTTAGTGTAAATTAATTTCTAATTGTTATTAGACTATAATTAACAGGGTTTTTTTTTAACAAGTTGTTTTTTTTTTTGCATATTATCTGAGTGAGTAATAACTAGTATTATAGTATGTTAAAATGTGAGAAAACATCAGATTAGCAGCATTAAATATGTTTTTATTTCATACTTTTCACACAGTATGTTAGTAAATGCATGTTTCTTTGCTTCAGAAATTAAATTTTTAATCTTTTCTGTCGTTTGTAAGAATAACCTGTGCTGCTACTCATTCTGTTTGGGTGCTGCGTCTTGGCCCGGTCATTATTGTAAATGAGCATCAGTTCTCAACTAACTTACCTGGTTAAATAAAGGTTAAATTAAAAAAAAAAAAAAAGTAAAATGCATGGTGTCCAGCTGAGTGGACATTTTTGTAACTCCATGAAAAGTAGGTTCATTTAAAAAAAAAAATCAACCACATTGTTTTTTTTAATGCCTGAAGAGGAATAAAAACACTCAGGAAAAAAAATTCTTGATTAAAATACTCATAATTCATGCATGAAAGGGTTAAATACAGGGAAATATATGATTAAGAGGGAAAATGCAAAACACAGAGGATAATATTGTAATAAATGGTGTAATAAATCACTTAAGAAAGGTTAAATAGAGAGAAAAATTCATTTGGGAGCTGCCACAAAAGTACCACTGGGTCTCTATGGGTTAAATCAGGGTGGTCAAACTCATGTTCTGTCAGGGGCCACATTCAACTAAATTAGATCTGCAGTGTGTCATATCAGTACCTGGACTCTTGTATGTTTAGTCTGTCTCGTGTGTCATTTCCTGTTTTATTTTAATCCTCCTCTTGTGTCATGTCTGCTGTCTTTGCTTCCTCTCCCTGATTGTTTCACCTGTGTGATTACCTGTCTCCGCCCTGATTTGTTCCACCTGTGTCTCATTGTCTTCCCTCCTTCTGTGTTTAAGCCCTGTGTTTTCCCCTGTCCTGTGCCAGTTGTATTCCTCCCTTGTGGTGTGTCTACTTACCAGCGTTTCTCTGAACCTGTTGTTCCTGACCCGGATTGTTCCTCGTTCTGAGCCTGCCTGATCCCCATCGGTACCTCTGCCTGATTCTGCTACACTGGTATTCGACTTTCTGCCTGGACACACAGTTAGTGCTTTTGCTTTTCCCCCATGTTCCGTTGCCTGTTTTTTGGACTTCCCGTGTATGACCTGGTCTGTCCCCTGACACTTCTCTGCTTGGTTTTAGTCGGGTTCCCCTCGTGTGCTCCCGACCCGGGCAGAGAGCTCCCCTTACTGGATTCGGACGTCGTGACGAATTCACACTGTCTAACCTGGGAGGATTCTTTAAAGAAACCTTTTTGTGAACTGTTTTTTCTGTCTGTTTAATAAACACTCATTAACTTTATTCCTGTCTGTTGGTTGTGCATTTGGGTCCAAGTCTTGTGTCTCTGGTTCTAACACAGTGGGCCGGACCAGTAAACAATACCATAATAATATATAAATAATGACAATTCCAAATTTTTGTCTTTGTTTTAGGGTAAAGAAAAAAAAAACATTAAGTTATGAAAATACTTACTTTTACAAACTATCCAAACAAAAAGATGTGAATAACCTGAAAAAAATCAAATTCCTTGAGAAAAATAAGTGCAATTTTAACAATTATTCCTCAACTTATCATTTCTACATGTGCATTATGGATCGGATCTACAAAGACACTAAACACTGAGGAACAGGAAGAAAAGAGTTCAAATTGTACTTAATTTTCTTTAGACATTTCAGGTTGTTCATGTTTGTTCAGGTTTTTGACATTTTAGTGTTACAGGATAGTTTGTAAATGTAAATATTTTCATAATTTAATGTGATTTTAAAAATAATAATAGATTAGATTTCTCTAGTGCTTTTCTATGAACACATACTCAGAGCGCGTACAGAGGGTCCATTCTTCATTCACTCTCACATCCTCCCTCTGGTGGTGCTAAACTACATCTGTATCCACAGCTGTCCTGGGGGGGGGCAGACTGACGGAAGCGTGGCTGACAATCTGCGCCTATGGCCCCTCCCACCACCACCGAACATTCACACACATTCATACACCAGTGTGAGTGGCAACACTGGAGGCAAGGGGGCTGAAGTGTCTTGCCCAAGGACACAACAGCACATGGACAGAGCGGGATTCGAACCACCAACCCTTCAGTTATTGGATGACCATCTGAGCCATGGCCGCCCCCAAAACACTACAACCAAGAAACAAATTGAAGTTGTTAATTCAAGATTTTTTGCTGAATTCAAAATTTTTTTTATTTAATTGAAGATTTTTTTTTTTTGGCTTAATTCAACATTTTTTTTTTTAACTTAACTGAAGATTTTTTTTGGCTTAATTGAAGATTTTTTTTTTTTTTTACTTCAAGATTTTTTTTGCTTAATTGAAGATTTTTTGGCTTAATTCAAGATTTTTTGCTAAATTTGAGATTTTTTTGGCTTAATTGAAGTTTTTTTTTGTTTTACTTAATTCAAGATTTTTTTTACTTAACTGAATTTTTTTGGCTTAATTGAAGATTTTTTGCTAAATTTGAGATTTTTTTGGCTTAATTGAAGATTTTTTTTTTTTTTTTTACTTCAAGATTTTTTTGCTTAATTGAAGATTTTTTTTGGCTTAATTCAAGATTTTTTGCTAAATTTGAGATTTTTTTTTTTTTTTTGCTTAATTCAAGATTTTTTTTTTTTTTTTTTTTTACTTCAAGATATTTTTTTACTTAATTGAATTTTTTTTTTGGCTTAATTGAAGATTTTTTACTCAATTGGAGATGTTTTTTTTTAACTTAATTGAAGATTTTTGTGGCTTAATTCAAGATCTTTTTTACTTAATTCAAGATTTTTTTAAACTTAATTCAACATTTTTTCCTTCATTTTTTCCTTAATTCAAGCTAATCAAATCGCACACCACCCGGTATCACATGGTGTCCCTCAAGGCTCTGTGCTTGGCCCCATACTCTTCATCTTGTACATACTTCCGCTTGGTCATATCATCCGTCACCATGGTCTCCACTTTCACTGTTATGCCGACGACACCCAGCTACATCTCCACTAAAGCCATCCCCTGCCATTCTCTCCACCATCACCAACTGCCTCACCGACATAAAAACCTGGATGACCAACAACTTTCTCAAACTCAACAGCAATAAAACTGAAATCATCATTTTTGGACCAAAATCTCTTCTCCCCTCCTCCCAGAACTTCTCACTCTCCATCAATGGTCACTCAGTCACCCCCTCTCCCCTGGCCAGAAACCTCATGGACCCCACCCTTTCCTTTAAATCACACATCATCATGTCACCAAAACTTCCTTCCTTCATCTCCGCAACATCGCACGCCTCCGCCCCACCCTCTCCCCTCAGCTGCCCAAACACTCATCCACGCCTTCATCACCTCCAGACTAGATTATTAGCATTCTTTATGGCCTTCCTTCCACTGCCCTCCAAAAATTACAGTATGTCAGAACTCAGCCGCCCGGTTACTCACCCACTCACCTGGTTACTCACCCACTCCCGCTCCAGAATCACATCACACCCATCCTCCGTCAACTTCATTGGCTCCCTGTTCAACAACGCATTAACTTCCAGATCCTCCTCATCACCTACAAAGCCCTACACAACCTTGCCCCCTTACCTGACTGATTTACTTCACCGCCACTCCCCTACTCGCCGCCTCCGCTCTGCAGATGCTAACCTTCTCACCCCCATCACCAAGACTAAGTTCCGTACCCTGGGTGACAGGGCTTTTGCCATCGCCCCCCCCACCCTCTGGAACTCTCTACCCATTCACATCCGGAACTCCGACACTCACCTCATTCAAAGCCAACTCAAATCCCACCTCTTCAGACCATCATTCGAAAACTGACCGCCCGCTCAACCTCCTCCACTCTCACATTCCTTCTTTTGTGTGTTTTTCTTATGTCAGTATTTCTCTCTGTATTTGTTCTTCGATTACCATTTAGCATTAACTTTGTATCTGTTTACCCGTTGGATGTATGTTCCCTTGGTTGTTTTTTGTAAAGCGTCTTTGAGTACTTAGAAAAGCGCTATATAAAACTGATGTATTATTATTATTATTATTATTATATATTAATAATAATATATATAATATTTTTTCTTAATTTAATTCAAGACTGTGAATTTTTGACTTTGCATAAACATCCCAAGGGCCGGACTGGACCCTTTGGTGGGCCGCATTCGGCCCCCGGGCCACATGTTTGACACCCCTGGGTTAAATAATGGGCTGTATGTGTGCGCTGGACTGAAGTAAATGTGTGCGGCACCCTCCTGTCCTGCAGGGGGCGCTGTGTCTGTCCGCAGTGTCCGTCCTCCAGCATCTCCAAAAAAGAAGAAGAAAAATAGGAGGAAGTGCGGAAATCCGGAAGCGGTGAAATCTGGACAGCACAGCAGGAAGAATTTGCTGTCCATATCGTTTAGACTCTTTTTTTAGGGTGATAAAACCTTTACACATTATCCAACATGTCGACAGCTGCACATTCTGACAAGTTCAGGAAAGTAGACGTGGATGAATACGACGAGAACAAGTTTGTGGATGAGGAAGATGGAGGAGATAACCAGGGTGGACCAGACGAAGCAGAAGTGGACGCTCTACTCAGACAATATCCTTTAGTTTGATGACTTTATGGACTTTTTTTCAGATTCTGATTTAAAGACAGTCTAATGCAGGGAAATCTACCTGAGTACGGTATGTCATGGACATCTGCTGCTAACGTTGTAGCCGGTAGCTAACATAAGGCTAATTGATTCTTAAATGCGGTTAATATTCCAATTCGTCTAAGTTAAGGGGTTTTAATTGCAGAAATGTTAAATGTGCATTAGATTTATATGATTTAATATTCTCAGTTGGCTTCAGAATGTCGTTGTATTTCTGTCAAAGTAGCATTTCCGGGTGTCAGTTCATATGGGGTGTGGTCGCTTCCAGAGGTAGTAGACATATTCAGAAGTACTAACACCACCTGTGGAAATACTCAAGTAAAATGACCTGCAATCAAAACCTGACTTACCTAAAAGTAAATAAGTATTATCAGCAAAGTATATAAAGTATCACAAGTCAAAGTGGCCATTGTGCAGTAAAATGGTCATTGATTTACTAATATTTATGGTGTTTTTCTCAGTACTTGACAGTTGCATGAAGTTTATTATTTGGGATTTACTGCAATAGATGTTTAATGTTTGGATATTCTGAACAGCTTTATATATTTTGGGGTAGTTTATCCTGCTGCAGTGCGTATGTTCTAACATTAGAAAAATTATGATGTAGAGGAAGTAAGCTGTCAGACAAATGAAGGGCCAAAAAAAAAAAAAAAATCCATGCATGCTTCTGAGATGTAGAATAGTAGAACTGTATATATTCAAGAACTAATGCAAAGTGTTTGGATAAAGTGCTTAATTAAGGTCCACCATTGCGTATAGAGTGTAGATTCTTGACTCTTAAATCATTAGTTTATTTGTTAACAGTTTTGTCTTCACATTACCCAAATTTAGAACCACTCATAAATGTTTTTATGTGTCTGTATGTGAGGTGAAACTCTGGAACAGTTTGGACATCCAACACAAGCAATGCCAAAATATCCACCGATTTAATCTGCTATACAAAAATATGGTCTGGTCCCGGTATGAAGATGGAGGGTCTTAAAACTGATGTTCCACAAATACTCTGTCTTAAATGTTCATGTGTTGTTGTTCCTCATCTAGTTGGTATGTGTTGTCCCTTACCTTCTGATATTGTTCTTACCATTGCTGGTATGGCTGCCCTTTACCATTAGTAGTTTTTGTTTTTTTTCTTACCATTATTGGTGTATAATTATTGCTGTTCTTTACCACTTGTGGTATTGCAGTTTTTGTTTTTACCATTGTTGGTATGTAATTATTATCATGTAAGTTGACAGTTAACTGTTACCTGTGGTAACACCACCAGGAATGTACTTTGTTTCTATTTCTTTATACACTTGTTGGTTATGCAATGTAAATACTGTCAAATGAGTTTATTCTAATTTGGTTTAGGCCTATTTTATTCTGTTTTGTCCATTGTTCTGACTTGAAGTCGAAGGACAGGAGTGAGTATTTAAAATGTTATTAGGTTCAGTTATTTGATGATGAGAATGGGGTTGGGATTAAATAAGTTTTCTTCTTCCCACTCCTTTTCAAGTATAAATGAATGATTTTTTTTTGGGGGGGGGGGGGGGATTTTGAATTTGCTTGTAGCCTATAAATGCTCGAAATAAACAAACGAATGAATGAATGAACTTCACTGTTGTTACATTAGACATGGATTCTAACACAGGTCGAGTTCACTCATTTCTTTTAATCGTGAGATGTAGAATTTCCTTAGCAGTTGTTTAAATAATTAAAATAGCCTGAAATTACATCAGGATGCATGGCAGATAGTTGGGCTCATGGGATATACTCTTTTGAAATGATGTTGCCACTGAGTGAACTTTTCAGCCAGTATTCTCTTGCCTTCTGCTGTTTGCATGTTACGGATTCCAAGTTCAGCAACAACAGCATACAACCTTCATCAACACAATGAAAATAACTAGGTTTGACTACAACATATATTTTGTGCAATGTTTTCTTTTTTGCGGGAATTTAGCAAATTAAATAATATGGTTTTACTCACCAAACACTCCACCAAAAGTTCTGCTCTGACCTATTCTAGCATTGGCACTCTGTGTTACTTTTGTATTTGAAGCTCCAGGTAAACTCAGGCAGAGTACACATACATAATACACCCAGTTTTTTTTCCTTTAATTTGTCATTGTCTGTAGTTGGGTAAAAGGAAAGTTGGTGCATTTTGTTGTTGAAGTGTTTAGTCCTTGACTGTTATCTGCACGGGAAACCTGAATGGAGCTCTTCTAGCTGTGCTCAAGGATCCTCCTATCACCACCAAGAACCAGAATGTTAAGGTATTATCATGTGTTTTCCAGCTTTTACCAAAATGCATTGTTACTGAACATTTCCAGGCGTCTATGACTTTATATATATATAGTCTACAGGGGTTGGACAAAATAATGGAAACACCTTCACCTCAAGATGATAATGCCCCAATCCATACAGCTAGAACTGTTAAAGAATGGCATGAGGAACATTCTAATGAAGTTGAGCATCTCGTATGGCCGGCACAGTCCTCAGACCTCAACAGTATTGAGCATTTATGGTCAGTTTTAGAGATTCAAGTAAGACGTCGATTTCCACCGCCATCGTCTCTAAAAGAGTTGGAGGGTATTCTAACTGAAGAATGGCTTGAAAATTCCTTTGGAAACAATTCACAAGTTGTATGAATCAATACCTCGGAGAATTGAGGCTGTAATTGCCTCAAAAGGCGGACCTACACATATTAAATTATATTTTGTTGATTTTTTAAGGTGTTTCCATTATTTTGTCCAACCCCCGTATGTTGTATGCAGCCGTATGGTGAAATGGTTCATGCTTGTGTGGGTGAGCTTTTATTTACCTCTTCTGTCTCCATGCGTTTGTGTGTGCAGGAGCGAGCAGAGCTGCTGGTGGTCCGAGTGCTGAGCAGTTTTAAGAGCAGTGACATTGAGAAGGCTGTGGGCTCACTGGATAGAGCAGGAGTGGACCTGCTGATGAAATACATTTACAGAGGCTTTGAGAAACCCTCTGACAACAGCAGTGCAGTACTGCTACAGTGGCACGAAAAGGTACAAAACATCAAAAATGGAAAACACTATTTGTAATTAACATAATAGGTCATATATGAAGCTAGAAGAGAACCCTGGAGCATACATACGTCCACCAAGATGTCACAGTCCTCTATCACAAAAGTCATATCTAACAATATGATGAAAATATGGATAGTCATAGTTAACAGAGGAGCTATTTCTGTCTAAAATTTTGAAAAATATCCTAAAAAAGAAACAGAATAAATACAAGTAAACTATAAGCTCTCAATTTGTGGAGTGTATAATTCAAAGACTTTTTTCCATGTGGTCATTTGACAGATTTGCCATGGGATCATTTTGTACAGACTATTTATTCAGTTGATTTAAGTTGTATCATGAAATACATTGTTACCAGTGCATGGACCTGCCTCAGGATCAGGACATTTGATTTTGGTCATATTGCACAGCTCTGTTACATAGTGAAAAAAAATTCTCCAGCCTGCTCCACTTTAGCTGGAACTGCGTCAACATTTCATGGGTTAATCTTTGGCCTATGCCCCACCTTCCCACCAATATACATGAAAATAGTAACAGTAATCATTTTTAAATATGTGTACAAATACATTATTGCCTATTGATGCTTTAAGCAGTATTTTATACTTCCATATTTGTTAACAAATCCAGTTTTCAATGAGGATTGGTGGCATAGTTGTAACCATCACCTGCTGGCCATTTACTCTGCAGTATAAAACTGTGCCATGAGTTTACTGCTGTAGACTGATTTACAGCCAAACAAAAGAACAAACAAATCCAGTGGAACCAAGTCTTATAAACAGTTATTTAAAACTGTACTTGGCACCTGACATTTTGCGGCTTCAAACAAAATATCGTGTCATAACAATTTAATCACAAACCCCAAAAAGTACTATAGGCCTAAATATCATTTGTAAGAGCATTCCGTTGAATCAGAATATTCTAACATAACAATCTATATGTAAAGGCCAAAGACAGTAAAGTGTCTGTCTGTCTTGAGGCTTAATATCTGTGAAATTGAGGCATAGGTTTTTGGTTCCTGCACAAAAACTTTGCAGAAATAGCAAATAAATATAGCTTCATTTTTGAAGGCCCAGTACTTTTCACGAAACTGGCCAATGTAGTTTTTAACAGTGTTTTTGTGGTTATGAATGAATAAAAAAAGATGAGCTTAGAAGCAAGGTTATTATCGTTAACGAAAACTAACGAAATGACGAAAACTAGAATTGAAAAAACATTTTAGTGAACTGAAATAAATAAAAAGATAATTAAAAGGAAAAAAAATAACTAACTGAAACTGTATCGTGTGTTTACAAAACTAACTGAAACGGATAAAAATTATGGATAAAATTCCCTTCGTTTTTGTCTTTGTCAATGTCGGATTGATATGAAAGCGATTTATTTCCCTCAAGCAATTTTAGCTAGTGGCACCATACGACACTTTTTGGTCCGTCACTTGTGTTCACTTGTGGTTTCCAGTGTCTTCTGGTCCCACTCTACCTGGAAACATGGAGACTAAAGCAGCGAGTCCTGTCTGGGATTGATTTGAATAGGAGCACAGAGAGAAGAGAAAAGAGACCACTGAACTACAACTGAACTACAATTAAACTAAAATTAATACTAAAACTAAACTAAAACTAAGCATTTAGAAAAAAATCAAAACTAATAAAAACTAGTAAACCCGCTCTAAAAACTAATTAAAACAAACTGAATTAGAGAAAAAAAGTCAAAACTAAATAAAACTAAACTATAATGAACAAGAAAAGCACTCGGAGGGTGCAGACCTCCGCCAGGACAGATCTGCCTCCTGTGTTTTGTTTGTTTGTTATTTGTTAGCAAGATAACTCAAAAATTTATGGACAGATTACCACCAAAATTAACTCGTTTCTTCCTTGTGCCAGCTTCAACATTTCCAGAAAATTTCATGAAAATCCATCCATCTAACAAACAAGCAAACAAACACGCATGCACGCACACAAAGCAAAGCGATCACAGTACCTCCTGGAGGAGGTAAAAATCCAAAACTATTATAACCTTGCTTAGAAGAGAACCACACTGATTCTTGTCCACACTAGTCCATGAACCCATTGTTGGTGTTGCTCAGGCTCTCGTTGATGTTCACTTGACTTGATGTCTGCATGTCGTGTCTGTCCTCAGGCTCTTGCGGTGGGAGGGGTGGGCTCTATAGTTCGAGTCCTGACTGCCAGGAAGACCGTCTGATCGTGCCGGTCCCCACAGACACCAACTGTGACCCAAAACCACCGGAGCTGATGACAGGGACGTGTCTTTCATGTTTAATCCTCTTGGACATGATTCCCATTTATTTATATTGGAGCTGAGTGTCTTCCTGATGCCATTATGTCCTTTTTTTCTGCATTCATTTTTCACTTCTCTGGGATTTTCATGCTCTGGCTGTAAGGCAGGGTGGTGCTGGCACCTCACTTCCTGTCTGTTTGCCAGCCGTGCAGAGAGAACACACACATTTCAGAAGCTTCACCCACACAGACACACTCTTCTCCAAAGCAGCTCCTTTCAAACTGCTTCACTGATGCCTCCGCTGGCTCATTGTATCCTCTCGCCTCCTCTGCTGTTTTCTTCTCCTCCTCTGCCTCTGACTCATTCAAGTTGAGGGAATGGAAAGGTTTGTTCTTGAATGGAGTGGTGACCCGTGCAGGGTGTGTCCCTGCCTTTTGCTTAATGCATGTTGGGATCCCCCCCACCCCCCATCATTTTTTTCAACATCTTTTTCTTTTTCTTTTTTTTTTTTTACTTTCACCGACACCACATTATGTACAGCCTGACTTCTAGGGTGTACTGCTTAGATTCTTTGTTTTTATATCTGAATAAAAATCTCAATAATGCGCTGAACCTGAGCATTGATTTCTTTATTTGTCTCTAAGAAGAAGCTGCAGATTAATAAAGGTAGCAAATGAACTGATATTCTAATTGTTAGGAAGTTAGTAATTGCAGCTGTGAAGGAAATGGTTAGATTTTTATATTAAGTGGGTAAATCTACATAAGATTTCAGGAAAACATGCTAGTAGTTATTGTGGTGCAAAATAGTCCTTGTCAGTGTTTTACTATTATATGTTTTTGGATTAATTTTTCTTGTGCCTTAATGTCCATGTTACCTATTTCTATCATAGATGTTTAAATTTGAGCTCATTTGAACTTATTCAGTACTGTTAGTAGTTAAATCTACAGCAGTGCTTCATATTCTATAAAATTACATGTTTGTAGTACTGTTATCCTGTGAAACCAAGTATCTTTAAAGTCAACAGGACTGTTTCTGCCTTCAAGGCAGTGCATTTTCCAATGAATCAAAAAAAGTATTTATCTCAAGACAGACAATTTCTTTACCTATACAAGAACACATCATCCATCAGTTTATCAAATGACAGACAAAATCAATATTTTTTTTATTTTCACTTTACAGGAAGGGATGAAAAGGTGTAACCCGTAATGGCTTCACAGAACCTAAAGTTATGTCAACCTCTATTATCAAAATTGCCCGTATACTGTATATATTAGTAAATATATGTATATTTTAAATAGTCTGATTCCAAAATATTCTTAATCTACTCAGAGTTCTTGTACATTTTAATCACATTCTATGCACATTATCATAGTACTTTTGAGGTGAGGAGGTTAGTATATTCCATCGTGGTTGGATATATTAGGCAGCAAGTGAACATTTAGTTCTTGAGGCTGATATGTTGAAAGTTGCAAAACGAGCAATATAAATAAAAAAATACAATATAGCCTACCCACTGACAGGTCCCATTATAATGAGATAATCAAAACTAATACCACTTTGCCTGTCAGTGGTCAGAATGTTCCGGCTGATCAGTGCATATGTCTGTAATAAGATAACTTTTGGCTTTGTTTCTTTCAGTATTAATGTAGCAAACCACAGTAGAAAATATTAATTAATCAATAGATGTAAAGAGAAAGCAATGCTACAACAAAAAGGTATGCAGAATTTTTCTGATCAACCTTCCTCATTATTTCAATTCTTCATTTCTTTCTTTATTTATCTTTGTTCATCTAATTTTGATATTCAATATTTCAAAGCTTCAAAGCTTCTTTCACTCTTTTTTATCATAGATTCTTGTGTAATAATAGTGATAAATCCATTTGGATAAATTGCATATAAAATTGAATTAAAATGTTATGTTAACATTTCAACATTTCAGTGATGTAAAGGCTTGTTGTCATAACTTAACCCATATTTTGTGGCAACTTCAACATTAATTCTATCTACATTTAACCCAGTGGTTTCCAATTTTTGGCTCGTGACCCCATTTTAACATCACAAATTTTGGTGACCCCAGACATTCAAAACAGAGACTTTTTTTGCTAAAATTAATTGGTTTTGGATCATGTAATAGTTTGCTATACAATATGCAAATAAATGTTAATTTTAGACACATTTAGTCTATATAATGTCTATTATTGTGGACAGAGGCAGTAAATCCAGGTGTAGATTACTGCACAAAGGCTCAGGATCTGTCCAGTAGTCAGCTGGGATTTACAAGGAGGACAATTAATACTGAACAAACAAGAACTGAAACTATGAATGATGAAAGAGCTGCAGCATCTGAAACTGACCACAATGAACATTTGACAGATAAACAGAAGCACAGTGCTGCAGATTCACACTCACAGTTTGTCATGTCTGTTATGGATTTGATTGTCTCTCTCAGCTCACCATATATTTTTTATTAGTAGGTTATTTTAAAATTTTTTATCAATTACTTGGATTTCCAGGCAACCCCATGTGGGGTCCTGACCCAAGGCTGAAAAACACTGATCTAACCTTTCCCAAGTGATTTATTACCAGGTATTCTAAATCCTCTACATTTTGCTTTGTTTTTTTCCAGTTAGTGATCATGTTGATTCTTATAAAAGTTCAGAATAAATTCAAAGATTATTATATCATAACTGAAAACTGAAGAAACAGTGACTTCTTCAGCAAAATATATCAGTAACTGAATATAAAAATAAATGTCTACAACCACTACAAGTCATTTGTACAAACCACAGGAGTTTTATTGGTGAATTAATTTTGCAGATGACAGTGATTCCACTTTCACTATCAAACCGGTGCTCTTCCAAAGAAAACATCTGATGTTGCTGAAAAGCTGATCTGAAATGCATTTACCTGAATTATTTCAAAGTATGATATGTTTTTTTTATTTCTGCTTCAGATCAGTTGATACTTTGGTCACTGGTGGTTGTTTAGGTCTTTGAGGGTTAAATGTCGCTGTTTTCTCTGTCCTTTGTGTGCGTTCCGTTACTTTTCCTTGGCAGTAATAATACTACGCGCCCACATTCCGTTGATTTGAGAGCCCCCCCCCCCCCCCCCCCCCCCCCCCCCCCCCCCCCCCCCCCCCCCCCCCCCCCCCCCCCCCACCCCCCCCCCCCCCCCCCCCCCCCCCCCCCCCCCCCCCCCCCCCCCCCCCCCTTTGGCAAGGCCTCAATTTCCCAGAATGCACCGTTGCTTTTGCATCCGCCATATTGCCTTCACCTCAACGCGCTGGCTGGATCGGCTCGTATCCACAACTGAAAATGTAAGTACAGAAACAATCATATTTATGCAAGCTACAATCATTCCATCTTAATGCCTAGAATTGTGTGTTTGTGACTGTGCGTATACGAGTTTGCACCTGTTTAAATTCCGGATATAACCAGCTAAATCTTACAGTCAAGCTCTTCAGATTGGTGCGTCGGCTCATTCTCTGTTGTTGTTTTCCCTCTGTCACAACGACAAATTACATTCACGATTCCCGTACAATATTTCACATAATACCTATCCTTACCTTTGGGGTTTTTTAGTGTAAACGGACATACATATACTATATCGTGCCTTTATTAATTCTGTGCCTTCTGTGGGCTACAAAATGGCATTTATTCAGCGAATATTCCCGGTAATGTTAACGTTACGGAGAATAGCCAGCCTCTGGGGTAGCTAGTTAGCATTAGCCATTAGCCACATTCATTTTGCATGAAATCAGTGCGCGGGGTCTGTCTATTAGCTGCATTAAGACAATCACTGAATAGTCTTTGTCTTCCGCTAGCTAGCAAAATACAACACTTGCAGAAAATGTATCTGTGTGATTCAGTTGATAGGGCATGTAAGGGTTTGTTTGTTGGTGTACATTGGTGGCACATGGATTCACGGAATGTGTAAGACCTGGTCTAAAATTTGATTTGATTTTGATTTAGTGATTTATTCCGAACATGCAATGAAATTTAACATGCATGCACTAGCAAAGCATACATAATAATACAAATATCAAGAATAATAACAATCTTAGTCAGAAGAAAAGCACAATAATTCCATTTACGTGTCCGAAAAGGGTTTGGCAGAAGTGCAACTTATTTAATTCCACCCCCCTCCCTACATTATTTATAATATATGTCCCTCTTCCTTTTACGTTACTCTTCTATATTTATATATCTATTCTCACACATTCACACACTCAATCATCCATATACACATATATACGTTTATACAAATACATATATAGAATCTTTTACCAATGCCTTTCTTAGTTGTGCTGGCAAATAATAAACAAATCATAACTAACTCAAGGAAGGAAATATCTACATAAACAACAGTGAACATATGGTGACAAATAATAACCCTTTTCCCTATATCTTGTGAAAAACATGTAATAATTTAAACAAACCTAACAATGTAATGATATACTTGGTTTTGTTTTCTAGATATTTTTGAAGTGATGTGAAGAGATACAGTAGTTCACCTGTAATCACCCAGTGATTTTAATGTGCACACCCCCCACACTGTTCCCTGATATCTGTCATGACATGTATGGAAGCATGGAAAGAAAAAATACAAAAGGAGCGATTTTTCTAATGTCAAACTGCTATGGCTTTGGATTAATACATAATTTATGAGTTTCAGAGAGTTTTTGCGTAATTAAAATTGTGGAAATAATCCTGATTATAAGAAAATGTAATTATAAAGGAAAAGCAGTCAGTAAACAGACAAGGAACATAAGGGGGCATGGTCAGAGATTATAAAATAGCAAGGATTGAGAAACATGCGGTTTTGAGATGGCTGAGAACTGACCTATGGACCTTAGTCACAAACTCCCCTAACCCCTTCAATGTGAAAGCGTCCAAGTCCAAGCTGAAAGGCCCCAGTAGCTACCTTTTTTGCATCCTTCTACCATTTTTCACCAGTGTATTTGTAGGGCTGGTCCAGTGTCTGTACCTAATCTCGAACCTGCTATTCACATTTCAGCAGTTATTTCCAGAGCAGCATCAACATTTTGGTGGTGTAGAACCAAGAGTCATGTACATCAGCAGCGGGAGGTGGGTTTTTGCAACCGACAAGACCAACTAGCCTTTCATGACAGCCAGTTTTCTTAAAAACAAGAGAGCTAGTGTTGTGTCTCATCTGCCTAATCCAAAAGAGAACAAATAAAGTACAGCTTCAGACTAGAAAGTGGCATGAAAGAGTGACGATAGGCTGTTTAACACACTTAAGTTGGCAATGATTCTAATACTCAGTTTCTTAAATGGAATTACAGACTCTGAGGGGAACATAATTGTGCAAAAGATGAAGAATCTCCCTTGCAGTTTGATGCTCAGTGACACAAATTTATTTATTAGGTCTTTATTGGAAATATATGTCATGTGTTTTCAGTTTCAGAATTTTCAGGGAGAGCATCAGAATAAGATCGGATAAATACACATCTATCTGCTTCTCCTTCTAAACTATCGTTATGATAAAAATACTATCCTCTATGGAAGGACCTGTTTGAAAAGGATGCTCAGGGATAGTTTATAAGTATTTGCAACTTGTCACGAGTTAATTAAAATGAAGCTAAGAAGAAAGAGTTTGACACATCCATTCACAACTAGCTACTTCATCAGTCTATGTGGCTATATGTAGCAGGTCATAACTAGCTGAAAAAGTGTGTAGTACTGATGCTGTGCAGGGCTTGAAATGTTAGGTTGCTTTATTTTAATGGTCTTTTTAACAGCAGGTTAGCACTGACAACCTACCAGGCCACTAATGCCCAGTATTTGACCCCAGTGGACTGGTTATCAATTTGCCTCTAAGTTCAGACTGCTGGTGTATGGAGGGTTTATTGAAACTGAAACTATTTGGAATTACTGGCAGTGTGTTGGAATACTGGGATAGTGCAGTGAAGTTTTTTTTTTTTTTTTTTCCAGTTAGGTTGGTATTGTTAAGGATTTCAAAACAGTGCATCCAAATTTTAGCATTAAATTAAAACTGTGTTTTCTGTAAAAACATGGATCAAAGAAGAAATACATGCACAATCTCAAAATTTCATTTATGAATTAAATTATGGCTGAAACTACTAATTACAGTGCAGTTATCTGCTTTTTTTTCCTCATTAATTGCTTTGTGTGTAAAATGACAGAAAGTCTGCTTTAGCGCCTTGTAGCCCAGAGTGATGAACTCATATTAGCTATTCCATGTTTTTTAATCAGGATAAGATTTAATTTGTTCTGGAAAAACAGTCAGTTGTCAAGATAGTTGGTGATTGATGTCTTTGGATGAAGTATGGATTAATCTGCTCATTATCTAAGTTATAACCATAGAGAAATAGAAACTATATAGTTCTGACCATCTATGTGTTGATATGGAGCATTCATTTTTTCACTCCTAGTTTATCTGTTGGGTGTCTTATTGTGTTTGTATTCATCTGCTGATTTATAGAACTGTGTTTATTTCACATTCAAACAGAAAAGATAAAATACATCACTTACAGCAATCAACTCTTATTGAAATGTTCTTTGCAATGTCACTCAAAAAGTGTGGGAAAATGTGATTGATTAGGGTGTACATGCCACAGAATAGTGTAGATGTTCCTGAATATCCCTGTGTCTTTGTATGATAAACTCTAAGCCTGTGGAGAACAAAACAAACATGCCAGCTCACTAAAATCTGAGTTATTTTTGTAGTAACTCAAGCATTTTGACCTGCTATCCCCAGCTGTCGTTGTGGACTGAATGACATTGTCCCAGGCAATGTTCTTTGCCTAATTGTGTGTGACAGTATTAAGAGCTAGGGGATGTAGAAATGTACATACTTGTGAAAATAAATTGTACACATTTTGCTCGTTTTTTTCATTTGTGACATTCTCGCAACATTCTGCTTTAATTGTGTACAAAACAAAGCAGGCAGTAAAAGAAATGTGCAAAAGCTGATATTTTAACCATATGTGTCTCCAAAGAAACTGCTACATCCAGAGCTAATTTCCACATAACAATTCACATGTGAACACAGACAAAATAACTAACTAAATCACACTCTGATTTTTTTTTTTTTCTCAGTGTTGCAGTGATGACCCAGACAGTTCAGACTAATGGGGTTCAACCCCTCAGTAAGACCTGGGAGCTGAGCCTCTACGAGTTACAGAGAACTCCTCAGGTAACCGAACACACTGTCTGAAAATGCAGAACAATTTATCAACGCACACAATAACTTCAAAGTTTTCCTTTTAGCTGTAAGACAAGTTTTTTTTTACTGAGGAAAATATCTCTAAAATCATTAATGGCTCCAAACGAGCACATTTAGGCAACTTCACTTAATATCATGTTTGTTAAGATTATCAGGAACTCTCCACATCCTCCTAAAAATAGACGCATCCAAAATTATGTTTCAGTTGATGCATTGAATCATCAATCAGACATGTATCAGGCCACAGACAGATGACCCTAACCTACTTCTCACTCTGTTTCATCCCATTTCAGGAGGCTATAACAGATGGGCTGGAGATAGCAGTGTCACCCAGGTCCTTGCACAGTGAACTAATGTGTCCTATCTGTCTGGACATGTTGAAGAACACAATGACAACCAAAGAATGTCTGCACCGTTTCTGCGCTGATTGTATCATCACAGCTTTGAGATCTGGGTGAGTTTTCCTTTTGCCTGGAGGGATAATGAGGTCTCTGATTATCTCCCTGCAGCCCAGAGGAGCAGCCAGCTGATCTGTGAGAGGCGCTGTGGAAATGACCAGTGGGAACCTCTGAGGGAATAGTGTGTCAGCTTTAGGACAATACTCAAACTGCTAATGTTGGTGCAGGATGAACATACAGGATACCGGATGAAAAGAGAAACATTTGATGCAGTATTATAGTAGGAGACTGGAACACAGCATTACTGTGGCCTCTGATTTCAGTCCTTAGCTACTGTCATCAGCTGTTAAGTCATTGTAGGTAACCTATTATTACACTTAACGACGTTATCAACCACCTGCAGCTTCGACAGAAACTCAGCCCTGAGTCAGTGTTCCTTGAGTTCTAATTTGTTGAATTATAAACTTACATCAGTGTTGTAGATGTATGGTTAGACTTGTCATGATTAGTTGGGTGTAATGTAAATTGGTATTTCAACAATCAAGAACAAACTAAAAAATGTAACAAATCTAGATTTTGTTTGTTTTGTAAATCACCGGTTACCTTTTTTTTTTTTGTGTTAATTTAATATAATATATAGCACAGTAACCCTTCATAGACGCCACTGTAGTCATATTTATTTATTTAACCAGGTAAGTTAGTTGAGAATTGATTCTCATTTTCAATAATGACCTGGACATATAGAGTCAAACAACCAGTCACTCTCACATCCACTAAACTAAACAGTCTATTTAACCGTGCAAATATCTCAGAGTATACCCTTACATTATACTTTTTTTATTAAAATCAAATGATGAAAATTGTTTGGTTGCTTTGGACAAGTGTTTATTAGATCACTGTTGGAGTGGCAGAAGCTGTTTTCTCCATGACTTTGATTATTTATTTATTTGCCATTTATCCATGATTTTTTAATATTTCAGGTGTTCATATATTTATCTACTTCATTATATGGATTACTTTTTCAGCAAATCATTAATACAACAGTTTTCTATCACTTATTAAGCTAGCTACTTTGTGCTTGGCTAACTAGTTGTGTTGTGTTGAAGGGCTACCACCGACTTCAGATTAACATTCATTACTTTTTATTATTTTTACCTGGTTTTTCATTTAGTGAGTATGAAACCTAATATGTCTATCTGACACATGTCTCTATTCCTATGTTATTGTTTTTCCAGGACAAATATGTGCGAAGCCTTTTTCTTTTTTTTTTTTAAATGAAATCCACAGTTACATTGATGTAAATATATAATCAATGAAACCGAAGATTTTATACACTCTGATTTTGCAGTAACAAAGAGTGTCCAACCTGTCGTAAGAAGCTGGTGTCAAAGAGGTCACTGCGTCCAGACCCAAATTTTGATGCTCTGATTAGTAAGTATGCCTCACATCAAGGAGATTTAATATTTTTATTTGGCAGAATGGAACACATTTCACCATTTAATCAGTATTATGTATTGTAATATTTGCTAATTTGGTGTGTAATTATGCATTCCATTTCAGGTAAGATTTATCCCAGCCGTGACGAGTATGAAGCCCACCAGGAGAGAGTGTTGGCGCGCAAACACAACAACCAGCAAGCCCTTTCCCACAGCATAGAAGAGGGCTGAAGATACAGGCCATGACCAGGTGAACACACAACCCCACCACCACACACACACAGACTCAGAGAAAGCTCCTTGTAGACTAATGACAAGGATTTGCATTTGTTTTTGTCAGACTTCAGCGCGGTAAGAGACACACGGTGGAGAATGGAAGTGGAGCTGAGGACAATGGAGACTCGTCCCACTGTAGCAACGCATCTGTTCACAGCAACCAGGTCAGTTTTGAAAAGCCACACCTTACCAAACCTGGACAAAACATACACTTTTTTCATTCTGGTACCTTTTGTAAGCAGGGCCATTATAGTAACAAACAAAATATAAGACAGGAAGTGAATCAAAACTAAAAAGCAATACAATCAACTTGATAAAATTACAAGAAAATGTTGCTTCAAACTTTTTTTGCTTTTGGTGTTACAGTCTCTGATGTGGGGCATGTAATGTAAAGCATTTATGGACAACAACAAATCATGAGAATATTAATAAACAGTGGGTTTGTTTATCATATTTAATGTTATGCATCCCTAGATGCTCTATCAATAAAATTTTCCTCTTACCTGGAAAAACTAAAAGTATGCGTAAATAAAAACTAAACTGAAACCTCAGTCAATTCTTGAAAGTAAATGTAAAACTAAAAGTAGTTACACATGCACCTACACTGAACTTGAATGGAAAAAATAAAAGACAAAATACAAATAAATGAAACCGTAGTGACTAATTACATGTTTTTTTTTCTCCTTGAAGGAGGCAGGTCCAAGCATCAAGCGCACCAAGACGAGCGATGACAGCGGTTTGGACATGGACAATGCTGCTGAGAACGGGGGGGGACTCTGTGATTGAGGGGGAGCCAGTGAAATAGAGCTGGTTTTCAGGCCACATCCCACCTGATGGAGAAAGATGACGGCCATAACAGGTAGGCACATTCAATCTACTCCAAAATTAGCCACTCTCCAGCTACAGTGTAGTCTTTCATCAAACCCACCATACGATGTAAACCTCAGCGCCTCTGCATGCCCACTGACATCACCTTGGACCGTATCCGTCTATATCATTTGCATATTTGCTGTTTGTCACTGTAGTGTGGAGTTTGTCCCTCGCTACATCAAGACATCTGGTAACGCCACCGTGGATCACCTGTCCAAATACCTGGCCGTGCGACTAGCTTTGGAGGAGCTCAGAAGAAACGCTGAGGCCAGTCCTGTTAATGTGGAGGCAGCTTCAGAGAAACAATACACCATCTATATACCAACTGCTGGAAACCAGTTCACTGTGAGTACACAAACACACTGCACCAATTCCAGAGAGGCACAGTCATAGAATGAGTCCAATAGTACTGCTGAAGTGGTGAAATATAGTTAAATACTTTTACTCCTGTACTGAATGTTTCGAACGTTTCTGTTTTTATATATAGGTACTTCGACTACTTTAAAGGATCTGAATACTTCTTCCACCTCTGTTCAACTCCTGCTCTTTGTTTTCAGGTTCTCAATGGTTCTTTCTCCCTGGAGCTTGTCAGTGAAAAGTACTGGAAGGTGAACAAACCCATGGAGCTCTACTTTGCCCCTACGAAAGAACACAAGTAGAAGCACGCCAGTCTATACACATGCATACATGCAAACACACATACACACTCACCAGTATGAGGTAAACAGATGGACTTGGCTACACCTGTGCACACACGAAGTAAGAGGAGGAGGAGGTGGAAATGTGTCTGAAGGAGACGAGGGGCTTTGGTGAAACCCTCAAAAGGACTCTTGTAAAAAGGAAAAAAAACTCCTGTTTTATATTCTCTGTATCTTTCTCCGTGTCTCTTCCTATCTTTGTCTGTAGAAGGTAGCAGGTCAGTACAGCAGCCAGCAGGTACAAGTAAGATGGAATGGACTGCTTCATGTGTACAACAGTGGCTGTAGGCTCTGTCCTACTCTGAAAACCAGGGTCCATTCACAGACTGAGCTAGCACTGTGCTGTTTCCATGTGAGAACAATGTATTTGCCTGTATTTGTATTCAGTAAAGGCCCCTTTAAACTGTGCTGTTTTCAAAGTCCTGAGAGACATGTTTGTTGTTTTTTTTTTCAAGTCAGTGATGGATTTCTTGTCTAAAGCCCAGCCCAGACACAAACTTTGCAACAAGATGACACAGCTCTTGGACATTACAGGCCAAGTGCAGTGACCACTTTTAGAAAGTAGCATTATGTAGTGTATATTTTTCTCAGTATTTATGGGCTGTAGCTCACACTAAAAAGTACAGCGTTATTATCAGTCTTGCTTCTAGTGAAATGCTGATTAGTTTTTTTCCTCTTTTTCAGAGGTGACACCAACTGCTCTGGGAATTCCTTCTTTTTTTTTTTTGTATTCTATGTTTGAGCTGGGCTTTAGATCAGACTGTGACACTCAACCAGTAACTGTGATTACAGGTTTGCTCAAAGTGTTTGGATCAAATTCTCATAATGTCACTGTTCCTGCAAACAGTACACAACATGAAATGACACAAATACATTGGCTTGAAATTGAAGGATTTCTTTTTCCCCTCTACATTGTTATTTATTCTCCATTTTGTGTTTGGTTAACAAAGAAATCTTCATTATAAGAAAGAACTGTTTTTAAGTCAGCCCACGCATCATGCTGTTTGTGATCACTGTCATACAAATTTATGAAACAACCTTTTAATATGATGCATATGAACAATAAAAGGTAAATATCTCTTGATTGACATGATTAAATTGCACAAATATCTGTTCAGTTTCTTACAGCTTAAGGGTGAAAGTAAATCCACATGATTCATGGATATATTTGATGATTAACATGATAATGATCCGTTTTTAGGCTCCATCAATGGGACATGAACCCACTTTGAAGGTTATATAATGCACAGTGTAAAGGGGCTTTTAGGAAACGTCTTTGTAATGAATACTAGAAGGAACATGCGTTCATGCTGATGATCTTGGCTGTTCACAATCAGCACCGTGCTGCTGATTCTACAAACTTTTTTCTTTTTTTTTTGCGTTGGGGGACATGTCTTTGGTCTTTGAAATAAAAATTTGTAGAGAACAGTGAAGATAAGAATGGCTGTAACGTAATTTGCCCAGTTTGTTGGAATGGGAAGCCGATGCTGCTACAATGGGGACCACAAATCACAAATGACCGCGATGCTACCAGTGTGAACGCATAACAATCCAGCTGCACCACCAGCGGGGTTAAACCGCAGATGTGGGGTCTTTGTACACCCCCCCGGGTTACGGTGGAGAGTCTACCAGCTGTTGTGTTGATCTGTTGCCTCGTAGGAATCTTCTGATATCTGTGGCTTGTCCTTTTATAAATGTCTTTTGTAACAGAGAGGAAGGAGTGGGTGGGTGTTAGGGATGGGGTAGGGTGGGGTGGGGTGGGGGGGGGGGTATTTTTGCAGCATCGTAGACAGTCGGTCCACTACAGTATTCACTCTCCCTTCCCCTTCCATGGACTGTTACTGAACACTCTGTGCACCTACATGTCACCCGAACCGGCCTCTATTGCGTCTTTACCTGGAGTTCATACGTCCCATCACAGAACATATTAGAGTTCCTTTAGGTTCTAATTGAGCAGAACTGGGCTATATTTTTATTCAGCTTGCTTTAGTCTCAACGTAGCTAACCGAGGGGACTCTGAGTTCCATAAAAACATGTAATGAGTGAATGTACAGTAAAGTCAACCTTGCTAATACCATACATGTCTTGTTACTTTACCATGAACTGGGATTTCACACGGTTTATGGTCATGTCCACAAAAACAGTAAAAGGTGTTGTCAAACATGATGTTGCAATTGTTTTTTTTTTTTTGTATCACTTTATTTAGTTACCTACAGAGAGTTTACAGACTATTTGTAATATTTCAAGAGTTAATTAGTTGAGGTTCAACTAATTAGCAGTTTGTCTGTTGTCGAATCATTACGTCTGTTGAACATCACTGACTTTTTTTTTTATCTTGTTATGCATGAATTCTGAGAGAATTTATGCATATTATTAGGTCATTTTTAGTCAAAATAAGTAAATTACATCAGCATCATCAAAAATAGAAGCTGTTGAAGTGTTGCAAAAATCATGCTGTAAATTCTCTCTAGGACTGTTCGAATAAAGTGTCAAATAAGAAACCTTGTAATCTGTTATTTTTTTTTACACTGTGCATGTGAAGGCAGTGCTGCATACCTCCACTAGGGGCAGATTCAGTCAAAATAGGTGAACTTCTAAGGCAAGGTTGTCAAACTCATTTTGGTTCAGTTCCATATTTAGCCCAATTGATCTGCAGCGGGCCAGACCAGTAAAATAATGACTTAATAACCTATAAATATGACAAATCCAAGTTTTTGTTTTTGTTTTAGTACAAAAAAAACCCCACAATGAAATTATGAAAATATTACATTTTACAAAAAGATATGAATAACCTGAAAAAACAAATTCATTTGAAAAATTAGTGCAATCTTACAAAATTATACATTGACTTATTATTTCTACATGTACATTACACACAGTGTTCCATAAACATTTGGGAACAGGCAGAATATTGTTAAAATTTTGGAAAAAAAAGTTTAGAACTAAAATTTGAAAATTTCTCCAATATTCCATCTGTTATTCTGAACACAACTGCAGATCCCAGTGGATCCATAAATGCACAAAACATTTAGGAACAGGCAGAATATTGTTCAAACTGCACATTTCAGGTTGTTCATCTTGTTTTTATTTATGTATTTTTGCATTTTAATGTGAAAGAATAGTTTTGTAAATGTAAATATTTTCACAGTGTAATGTGATTTTTTTCACTTCAATTTTTTCCACATAATTTTTCACAAAGAAAATTTGTCGTCATATTTCTGGGTTATTGTGTTGTTCTTTTGACTGTAGATCACATTGGTCTGGATGTGGAACCTGAACCAAAAGGATTTGGACAACCTGGACTGTTCAGGTTAAGTTTTGCTTTTTCATCCAGCGGGCCAGAATGGAACCTTTTGCGGGCCAGATTTGGCCCCCGGGCCACATGTTTGACACTGTTCTAAGGAGTGTGATGAAGAAGGTTTGTTGCTTTTTGGAGATGTGTCCTTGGCAGCTCAAACCAGTGAAACGGTTCCCATGATCACTTATACAGTGCAGTTATAGATTGTTTTATATGAGGGATAAGTTTGTAGATAGTGTGACACACAGTCCAAATAAGAGAATGTAATCTATACAATTCAGGGCAGTTTAGGAGCTACAGCCTACTGTTTTCTTGGTACATCAAATGCTCCACTGGCCTTAATAACCCTCCAAAAACTAAGTCTTAGATTCAGATGTTGAGCTTCATTTATCCCTTTCTGTGCCAACTCACTACATTTTACCAAAACATTACTTAATCCACAGGTGTCAAACATGCGGCCCAGGGACCAAAACCGGCCCACCAAAGGGTCCAATCTCTGGCCCTAGGATGAATTTGTAAAATGCAGAAATTACACTAACGATGTTAACAGTCAAGGATGTTCAAATCATTTTAGGTCAATTTAATCTCAAGTGGGTCAGATCAGTAGAGTACTATCATAATAACCTATAAATAATGAAAACTATAAATTTTTCTCTCTGTTGTAGTGTAAAATAAAGTAAAATTACACAAAAATGTTTACATTTACAGACTAGCCTTTAACAAAAAATGTGAATAACCTGAAATTTCTGAAGAGAAGTCTGTGGAATTGTACCAATAATCTGCCGGTTATTAAATATTTTGTGTATTGTAGATCCACTGTGATGCACATGTATAAATGATAAATGAAAGCGTAATATTGTTAAAATGGCACTTATTTTTCTTAAGAATTTTCAGGTTCATATTTGTTCATGTTATGTTCAAGTACAGTTCGTAGATGTAAACATTTTCAGTACGGAATTTGACTTTTTTCACTCAAAAACAGAAAAAAAAACAAACTTTGGAGTTGACATTATTTATCAGTTCTTATCCTATTATTTATATTATTTTACTGGTCCGGCCCACTCTTGATCATATTAGGCTGAATGGGGAACTGAACTAGAATGAATCTGACAGCCCTGCTTTAGTCCATGAGAGACACCATACTGTCAAGGCTTTCATCTGCAGTTGTGGGAAAATGTAAAGGGACAACTCTAAACGTCCAAATCTGAAATCTACGAACAACCTCTGAGTGTGTTCGAGATGAAATGGATGGTCACAAGTCATTAAAATAAGCCAAGATGTTAACAGTAATGACATTAAAGAATGTGACAGTGAAGTGAAACACTGTGGAGAGCACGAAGACACACGAGTCATGCTGTGAATGGAAATCCTTCAAAAATAGTGATTTCTCCACTCTAACTCGAAACATTAGCATCACACTGGATCAGCCTGTTTTTTGCATTCTGAGAGCACTGCATTTTTGTTTTTTAGGTTGTTTTTTTTTTTTTAAACAAAAGTGCCCTAATTATAATTACCTTTGCCAGGAGGTATTGTGATCACTTTGCTTTGTGTGCATGTTTGTTTGTTTGTTTGTTTGTTAGCAAGATAACTCAAAAAGTTAGGAATGGATTTTCATGAAATTTTCAGGAATGTTGATACTGGGGCAAGGAAGAAATGATTACATTTTGTGTGACGGGAGGAAGGAGAGTGGACTCACATCATCAGAATGAACACAAATGAAGGAAAAAAATGAACAAAATGCAAAAATGAAGAAAATGTAAAAATCAAATGAACACAAATAAAGAAAATAATGAACAAAATTCACAAAAATGAAGAAAATACAGAATTAAATGAACACAAATGAAGGAAATAAACAAAGTGCACAAAAATGAAGGAAATAATAAACAAATACACAAAAATGACGAAAATATAAAAATAAGATAAACACAAATGAAGGAAAATAATGAACAAAATGCCAAAAATGAAGAAATACAAAAATTAAATGAACACAAAGAAAACAAAAAATGCACAAAATGAAGAAAATACAGAAATTAAATGAACACAAATGAAGGAAATAAAAAAAGGAAGGAAATAAAAAAAAATTCTCAAAAAGGATGAAAATATAAAAATAAAATGAACACAAATTAAGAAAAAATAATGAACAAAATGCACAAAAACTGAAGAATGAAAAATAAAAATTAATGAAACAAAAAGGAAAACGAACAAAATGCACAAAAAGAAAATAACAGAAATTAAATGACAAAAAATGAAGGAAATTAAAAAAGGAAGGAAATAACAACAAATCTCAAAAAATAAAAAATAAAAAAAAAAAAAAACACAAAAAAAAAAAAAACAAAATAAAAAAAAAAAAACAAAAAAAAAAAAAAAAAAAAAAAAAAAAAAAAAAAAAAAAAAAAAAAAAAAAAAAAAACAAAATGCACAAAAATGAAGAAAATACAGAAATTAAATGAACACAAATGAAGGAAATAAAAAAAGGAAGGAAATAAAAACAAAATTCTCAAAAGGATGAAAATATAAAAATCAAATGAACACAAATTAAGAAAAATAATGAACAAAATGCACAAAATGAAGAAAATATAAAATTAAATAACACAAATGAAGGAAATAAAAAAAATGCACAAAAATGAAGGAATAACAGAATGCAAAAAATGATGAAAATAAAAATTATGACACAAATGAAGGAAATAAACAAAATGCACAAAAATGAAGGAAATATAAAAATAAATGAACACAAAGAAAACGAACAAAATGCACAAAAATGAAGAAAATACAAATTAAATGAACACAAATGAAGGAAATAAAAAAAGGAAGGAAATAATGAACAAAATTCTCAAAAGGATGAAAATATAAAAATAAATGAACACAAATTAAGAAAATAATGAACAAATGCACAAAAATGAAGAAATACAAAAATTAAATGAACACAAAGAAAACGAAACAAAATGCGCAAAAATGAAGAAAATACAGAATTAATGAACACAAATGAAGGAAATAAAAAAGGAAGGAAATAATAAACAAAATTCTCAAAAAGGATGAAAATATAAAAATAAAATGAACACAAATTAAGAAAAATAATGAACAAAATGCACAAAATGAGAAAAATAAAAATTAATGAACCAAATGAAGGAAATAAAAAAAATGCACAAAAATGAAGGAAATAAACAGATGCACAAAATTATGAAAATAAAAAATATATGAACACAATGAAGGAAATAAACAAAATGCACAAAAATGAAGGAAATATAAAAATTAAATGAACACAAATGAAGGAAATATAAAAATTAAATGAACACAAATGAAGGAAATAAGGAAGAAATGCACAAAAATGAAGAAAATATAAAATTGAACAAAATGAGAAAATGAGAAATAGAAAAACAAAATGACAAAAAATGAAGAAATACTGAACAAAATGAATGATATAAACAAAATGAAGAAAACAATGAACAAAAAGAAGGGGGGGGGGGGGGGGGGCAGATCTCTTGGTGGAGGTCTGTGCTCTGAGTGCTTTTCTTATTTTTATGTGTGATCACTAGTTTGCAGAATTGGTGAGATATTATAGAAAAAGCTCTAAATAGTATATGATGGCATATCATTAATTAGCTGTTTGATGCCAGTATTGGAACAGATGCAGGGTTTCCACACAGTGTTTTTACGCTGGTAAAGTAAGCAGAGTCCAAGCAGTGTGTACTTGTAGTGTAGTACTCTGACAGTATAGTACTTTTCTGTGTTTATTTTTCCTCTGTGGAAGGGAGTGGGTGTCTTGTAATGTCTGAACGTCAAAAACATGTACGCTAATATGTCTGTGTAAAATAACTTTTTTAATCACATTTTCATTGTATTTTCTTTTCTCACAAACTGATTAATTCTCTGAAAAAGCAACTGTACAAGTGTGACCATGAAAAAAACTCAGGTTCTTGTGAATCAGATGATGTTTGAGACCTGCTACTGAAAAAATACCTTAGAAACCTAAATGAACTAGTACAGGAAACCCTCCTATGTCTCTAACGAACATATTAACTTATCCATTAATATGTTGTACAGACTGTTAATGGGCTGTTATATTTATGCTAGTAAAGTAAGCTTTCAAAGCAGAGTTTTTACTAGTAGGTAGTACTTCATCTAGTACTTTTCTGTGAGTCGTTTTCTCCCAGTGCAGAGCAGTGGGGGTCATGTATGTCTGAGTGTCTAAAACATGTACATCCATTTTTCTACATAAAAACCTCCTATAGGTCCATTTTTAAAACAAAACCACTATTTCATAGCAATTTTTCTGCTTCTCTGCTAAATATTAGCATCAAATAGCCCATTAATAATGTGTGCAACATAATAATGGTTAATTAGTGTGTTCATCAGAGATATAAAAGGGTTTTAGTGGTGACCTACACTCATTTATTTTTATATCAGTCAACATGAGGTGTCAAACATCATCTGATTCACAAGAACCTACTCACATAAAAGTAATACTAATACACCGTGAAAATACTGCACTACTACCAGCAATAGTAGTTGAAAACTTACCACTGTATAAAACACTGTAGAATTCTGCACCTGCACTAAAAAGTGGAATCAAATAGCCATTAATAATGTGTGCATCATATTAGGATGAATTACTTGTGTTCATCAAACTCACAGAACAGTTTTAGTAGTGATCTACACTAGTTTATTAGTTTTTCTAAGGCATTTCTACAATATCAAGTGTTTTCAAAGTCACAGTTTTACATTTGGTTTTTCTGAGAATTAATGAATTCACGAGAAAAGAAAATGAGATTTAAAAAATGTAGTAAATTTTTCTTATGTCGAAAAATGAACATAATGTAAAGGTTCAGAATGGCCTATTAAAGTGTGTGTATCATTTTAATGGATGAATTAATGTGTAGTTATTCATTTATATTCTCGAACATGATGTTTTATCTCACTCCTTCATTTTGCATTGATTTGACAGCATCATGTTATCCCTGCCCTCTTTCCTCAGATTTACTTAATTTATTCAAAGTGTCATGGTTTTGCATTTACTGTCCATATCTTTTATTGTGTTGCTTCTGTGTCTTCTTTAGTGTCTTTACTTGCATCTTGTATCCTGCTGTTGTGCCCCTGCTTTGTCAGACAAAGCACCTTGTGAACTTTGTTTTTAAGGGTGCTACATAAATAAAGCTATTATTATATTATTATTATTATATATTATTCAAAGTCACAGAAGAGTTTTAGTGGTGATCTGCACTAGTTTACCTAGTTTTTCTGAGATATTTCTACAAGATCAAGTGTTTTTCAAAGTCACAGTTTTACATTTGGTTTTTCTGAGAATTAATGAATCCACGAGAAAGAAAATGTGATTTGAAAAATGTAGTAAATTTTCTTATGTAGAAAAATGAACATAAAGTAAAGGTTCAGAATGGCCTTAAAATGTGTGCGTCATACTAATGGATGAATTAATGTGTTTATCAATGACATGATGTACACATGAATTCATCCATTATCATAATGACACATTATTAATGGACTGTTTGATAACTAATATACTTAGTGCAGATGCAGGATTTCTGCACTACACTGTAAAAACAATCCTGTGTTTTACGGAAAAAAACTGGCAGCTGTGGTTTCCAGAACAATACTGTAAAAAAAACACATCCAACTGTAAAAATATTTACAGAGTAAAGTAGATTTAGCATTTTAAACATGTAGATTTAACAGTTTAAACATGTAGATTTAACAGTTTAAACGTGTAGATTTAGAATTTTAAACATGTAGATTTAGCATTTTAAACATGTAGATTTAACAGTTTAAACATGTAGCTTTAACAGTTTAAATGTGTAGATTTAGAATTTTAAACATGTAGATTTAGCATTTTAAACATGTAGATTTAACAGTTAAACGTGTAGATTGAACAGTTTAAACATGTAGATTGAACAGTTTAAACATGTAGATTTAACAGTTTAAACGTGTAGATTTAACAGTTTAAACATGTAGATTTAACAGTTTAAACGTGTAGATTTAACGTTTTAAACATGTAGATTGAACAGTTTAAACATGTAGATTGAACATTTTAAACATGTAGATTGAACGTTTTAAATGTGTAGATTTAACAGTTTAAAGATTTAGATTTAACAGTTTAAACGTGTAGATTTAACGTTTTAAACATGTAGATTGAACAGTTTAAAATGTACATTGAACATTGTAAACATGTAGATTTAACAGTTTAAACGTGTAGATTTAACAGTTTAAACATGTAGATTTAACAGTTTAAACGTGTAGATTTAACGTTTAAACATGTAGATTGAACAGTTTAAACATGTACATTGAACATTTAAACATGTAGATTGAACGTTTTAAACATGTAGATTTAACAGTTTAAACGTGTAGATTTAACAGTTTAAACATGTAGATTTAGAATTTTAAACATGTAGATTGAACAGTTTTAAACATGTAGATTGAACAGTTTAAACATGTAGATTAACAGTTTAAACATGTAGATTTAACAGTTTAAAACATGTAGATTAACAGTTTAAACGTGTAGATTGAACATTTAAACATGTGAGATGAACAGTTTAAACCGTGTACATTGAACATTTTAAACATGTAGATTGAACTGTTTTAAACATGTAGATTTAACAGTTTAAATGTGTAGATTTAACAGTTTAAACATGTGATTTAACAGTTTAAACGTGTAGATTTACAGTTTAAACGTGTATTTTTAACAGGTAACGTGTATTTTTAACAGTTTAAACATGTAGCTTTAACAGTTCAAACATGTAGATTGAACATTTTAAACGTGTAGATTTAACAGTTTAAACATGTAGATTTAACATTTTAAACATGTAGATTGAACAAGTTAAACCTGTAGATTTAACAGTTTAAACATGTAGATTTAAGATTTAAAACATGTAGATTGAACAGTTTAAATGTGTAGATTGAACAGTTTAAACGTGTAGATTTAACAGTTTAAACCTGTAGATTTACAGTTTAAACATGTAGCTTTAACATTTTAAACATGTAGCTTGAACAGTTCAAACATGTAGATTGAACAGTTTAAACGTGTAGATTGAACAGTTTAAACGTGTAGATTGAACAGTTTAAACATGTAGATTGAACAGTTTAAACGTGTAGATTGAACAGTTTAAACCTGTAATTGAACAGTTTAAACATGTAGATGAACAGTTTAAACCTGTAGATTGAACAGTTTAAACATGTAGATTGAACAGTTTAAACTTGTATTTTTAACAGTTTAAACCGTAGATTGACAGTTTAAACCTGTAGATTGAACAGTTTAAATGTGTAGATTGACAGTTTAAACGTGTAGATTTAACATTTTAAACCTGTAGATTTAACAGTTTAAACATGTAGATTTAAACGTTTTGAACATGTAGATTGAACAGTTTAAATGTGTAGATTGAACAGTTTAACACGTGTAGATTTAACATTTTAAACCTGTAGATTTTAACAGTTTAAACATGTAGATTAACGTTTTGAACATGTAGATTGAACAGTTTAAATGTGTAGATTGAACAGCTTAAAACATGTAGATTTAAGATTTAAAACATGTAGATTGAACAGTTAAATATGTAGATTTAACCACAGTTTTTCAAACATGTAGATTTAACAGTTTAAAACCTGTAGATGTTAACAGTTTAAACTGTAGCTTTAACATTTTAAACATGTAGCTTAACAGTTCAACATGTAGATTGAACCGTTTAAAACGTGTAGATTGAACAGTTTTAAATGTGTAGATTGAACAGTTTAAACGTGTAGATTAACAGTTTAAACCTTAGATTACAGTTAAACCATGTAGCTTTAACATTTTAAACATGTAGCTTTAACAGTTCAAACATGTAGATTGAACAGTTTAAACGTGTAGATTGAACAGTTTAAACATGTAGATTGAAGTTTAAACCTGTAGATTGAACAGTTTAAACATGTAGATTGAACAGTTTAAACTTGTATTTTTAACAGTTAAACCTGTAGATTGAACAGTTTAAACCTGTAGATTGAACAGTTTAAACCTGTAGATTGAACAGTTTAAACTTGTATTTTAACAGTTTAAACCTGTAGATTGAACAGTTTAAACATGTAGATTTAACAGTTTAAACCTGTAGATTTAACAGTTTAAACATGTCGATTTAACAGTGGATTTAAATGGTAAATGTTCTGCACTTCTTTAGCTCATTTTCTCCTCCTTCATGGTGTCCACAGCTCTTTCCAAATCCACCAGGTCCAACTGGGACCAGTTTAGGGTTCAGTGTCTTCCATGGACACTTGGACATATGGACAGTCAGAGCCAGGATTGGAACCACCAACCCTTTGGTTATTGGACGAGCCGCTCTACCAACTCTACCAACCCATTCATTTACTAATTAAAATGTTACATTGTTAAATGTTTACTTTTTTTATAACTTTTTATTAAAAAAAACAAAACAAACAAATATGCTGTTATTTCAGCATTATGGTCTGGTAATTTAAACGGCACTGCATTGTTTTTCAATTGACAGTTTTATTTTCTAAAAACAATAGAAATCATCATTTCTTCAGACTAATCTGGTTTTGTTCACATACTCTTCCTGTAAAACTACAGCTGTATTTGATTCAATCAGTAACACAAAATCTTTCAATAACAACTGTGCATTGTATTGTCACCAACAGTTTGTTTATGTTGTAATAGTACAGCTTTTTGGTGTTAATTCTACTGTCATTTTTACTTTGTATATTCATACTGAGTTTGTACTAGTACTTCACTTTGTTTTTGTACTGAGTTTGTACTAGTACTTCACTTTGTTTTTGTACTGAGTTTGTACTAGTACTTCACTATGTATTTGTACTGACTTGTACTAGTACTTCACTATGATTTATACTGAGTTTGTACTAGTACTTCACTATGTACTTATACTGAGTTTGCACTAGTACTTCACTATGTTTTTGTACTGAGTTTGTACTAGTACTTGACTATGTATTTTACTGAGTTTGTACTAGTACTTCACTTTGTTTTTGTACTGAGTTTGTACTAGTACTTCACTATGTTTTTGTACTGAGTTTGTACTAGTACTTGACTATGTATTTGTACTCACTTTGTACTAGTATCACTATGTATTTATACTGAGTTTGTACTAGTACTTGACTATGTATTTATACTGAGTTTGTACTAATACTTGACTATGTATTCATACTGAGTTTGTACTAGTACTTCACTATGTATTTGTACTGACTTTGTACTAGTACTTCACTATGTACTTCTGTTGGGTTTCTGTAAATTGACTTAGAGTCTGGTTTTGACCAACTCTATATATAAAATGTCAAGGATAACTTTTTTGTGATCTGGCGCTATATAAATAAATTTGATTGATTGAGTGATTTAATTGGTTTTCCCCTGTAAGTCGCTTTGGAAAAAAAGCGTCGGCCAAATGCGTAAACATAAACATAACATACTTATACTGAGTTTGTACTTGTACTTGACTATGTATTTGTACTGAGTTTGTACTAGTACTTCACTCTGTTTTTTTTACTGAGTTGTACTAGTACGTCACTATGTTTTTGTACTGACTTTGTACTAGTACTTCACTATGTACTTATACTGATTTTGTACTAGTACTATCACTATGTATTTATCCCGAGTTTGTACTAGTACTTGACTATGTATTTATACGGAGTTTGTACTAGTACTTCACTGATGTACTTATATTGAGTTTGTACTAGTACTTGACTATGTATTCATACTGAGTTTTGTAACTAGTACTTCAATATGTATTTGTACTGACTTTGTACTATTACTTCACTATGTACTTATACTGAGTTTGTACTAGTACTTCACTATGTTTTTGTACTGAGTTTGTACTAGTACTTGACTATGTATTGTACTGGACCTTTGTACTAGTACTTCACTATGTATTTATACTGAGTTTGTACTAGTACTTGACTATGTATTTATACTGAGTTTGTACTAATACTTGACTATGTATTCATACTGAGTTTTGTACTAGTACTTCACTATGTATTTGTATTGACTTTGTACTAGTACTTCACTATGTACTTATACTGAGTTTGTACTTGTACTTGACTATGTATTGTACTGAGTTTGTACTAGTACTTCACTATGTTTTTTTTTACTGAGTTGTACTAGTACTTCACTATGTTTTTGTACGACTTTGTACTAGTACTTCACTATGTTTTTGTACTGAATTTGTACTAGTACTTGACTATGTATTTGTACTGAGTTTCTATTAGTACTTGACTATGTATTTGTACTGAGTTTTTACTAGTCCTTCACTATGTTTTTATACTGAGTTTGTACTAGTACTTCACTATGTTTTTGTACTGACTTTGTACTAGTACTTCACTATGTACTTATACTGAGTTTGTACTTGTACTTGACTATGTAGTTGTACTGACTTTGTACTAGTACCTTCACTATGTATTTATACTGATTTGTACTAGTACGTCACTATGTTTTTGTACTGACTTTGTACTAGTACTTCACTATGTCTTATACTGAGTTTGTACTAGTACTTCACTATGTATTTATCCTGAGTTGTACTAGTACTTGACTATGTATTTATACTGAGTTTGTACTAGTACTTCACTTTGTACTTATATTGAGTTTGTACTATACTTGACTATGTATTCATACTGAGTTTGTACTAGTACTTCACTATGTTTTTGTACTGACTTTGTACTCATACTTCACTATGTACTTATACTGATTTTGTACTAGTACTTCACTATGTATTTGTACTGTGTTTGCACTAGTACTTCACTATGTATTTATACTGAGTTTGTACTAGTACGTCACTATGTTTTTGTACTGACTTTGTACTCGTACTTCACTATGTACTTATACTGATTTTGTACTAGTACTTCACTATGTATTTATCCCGAGTTTGTACTAGTACTTGACTAGTATTTATACTGAGTTTGTACTAGTACTTCACTATGTTTTTGTACTGACTTGTACTAGTACTTCACTATTTTTTTTTTTACTGAGTTTGTACTAGTACTTCAGTATGTTTTTGTACTGAGTTTGTACTAGTACTTGACTATGTATTTGTACTGAGTTTGTACTAGTACTTCACTATGTTTCTGTACTGCCTTTGTACTAGTACTTCACTATGTTTTTGTACTGAGTTTGTACTAGTACTTCACTATTTTTGTACTGACTTTGTACTAGTACTTCACTATGTATTTGTACTGAGTTTGTACTACTTGACAATGTATTTGTACTGAGTTTGTACTAGTACTTGACTATGTATTTGTACTGACTTTGTACTTGTACTTTACTATATTTTTGTACTGAGTTTGTACTAGTACTTGAATGAATGAATGTTTATTTCAGTTAAATACAAGATACAAAACACACACATATAAAAAAGACAACAAAACAAAACACCTACATATTAAAAAAGAAACAAACAAGCATAAAATTAACACATTTTGTAACTGAAAAAGGAAGAAGCTGAAGCCGGAGGCTTATTTCTGCTTCTCCTATTTACATCCTTAGTCCATGTCCACACCTTAAGTTGCAACAGAAAATACTTAAACTTAAATTATACTACATTCAGTGTAATAAGTTATTTTGTAAATATTACTCTCATAGCCCTTCATAATTTGACCAATTAAATTCTTTTTGAAACTCAACAGTGAGCTACACAATTTCACTTCATCCTTCAATTCGTTCCATAGCTTGACACCAATAACTGAAACACTGTGATATTTAACGTTTGTTCTTACTTTACACTTTTCAAACACAAACATCCCTCTTAAATTATAATGTCCTTTTCTTAACTTAAAGATTTTCTGAATACAAAAAGGAAGGTTTTTACTTTTAACGTGAAACATAAATTCCATTGTTTTTAAATATACAATGTCAAGAAATTTTAGCAAACCAGATTCTACAAAAAGTGGATTACTTGATTGGAGATAACCAGCTTTGTTTATGACTCTAATAGCTTTTTTTTGGAGTTTAATTATTGGGTCTAAATTAGTCTTATACACATTGCCCCATATTTCCACACAATATGACATATATGGCATTACAAGTGAACAATACAACATATGCAAACATTTTTTGCTTAACAGTCTCGAGTTTTATAAAGAATCGCAACAGCTTTGGGACATTTTGCGTTTGATATATTCTATTGGTGGTTTCCAACAGAGTTTATGGTCAATAATCACTCCCAAAAATTTTGTTCATACACCCTTTCAATTTCAATTTCATTAATTTTCAGTTTTATATCATCACTTCCCCTAGCACCACCAAAAACCATAAATTTTGTTTTATCTTCATTAAGTGATAACTTATTTACATCAAACCATTTTTTTAACTTGCTCAATTCCTTTTCCACAATTTCTAATATTTGTTTCATATTTACTCCCGAATAAAGCAAATTAGTATCATCTGCAAATATTGTAAATTTTAACTTACTAGATCCATAAAGATATCATTTAGATAAAGTATAAATAACTTGGGTCCCAGAACTGAACCTTGTGGGACCCCACATGTTACGTTTCTAAGTTTGAATTTGTATTTCCAATTGATACATACTGAGACCTATTTTGTAAATAACTTTTTAACCATTTTTGCGTCACACCTCTTATACCATACATTTCACATTCCGGAGTAATATTGAGTGATCAATTGTGTCAAATGCTTTCCTTAAATCAATAAAACACCAACAGTATGTTGTTTCTGATCCACCGCTGTTGCTATATTTCTGCAATTCCATTACTGCTAAAGATGTTGATCGGTTTTTCCTAAATCCATACTGATGATCATTTAATATCCTATATTGTCTATGTAGTCATCTAACCTCTTTACAAACAGTTTCTCAAGAATTTTAGAAAACTGTGGTAACAGTGACACCGGTCTATCATTTGACACCATGTGCTTATCACCATTTTTATAAATCGGAATCACTTTAGCTATTTCATATTTTCTGGAAAAGTACCTGTTGAAATGATTTGTTACATATACGGAATGGTTGAAGGATACTGTTTATCACTTGTTTTATGAGTGACATATCAATGGAATTTCTATCAGTAGATTTTTATTTTTAGATTTCCTGACCACTTCCAACACTTCACTTTCACAAACTCCACCAAGAAACATTGAATTATTGTTTCAATAGCAAAATTAAAGGTTTATCATCTTTTCCCACTTGGTAATATCTTTTGCCAAATTAGGACCGACATTACAAAAAAATCAGTAAATATATTCACGATGTCCTCTGTATTTTCCACCACAGTGTCACCATTTTTAACAACATATGTAGCAAAATTCTTTTTATTACTTTTTTTAATCATATCATTTAACACTTTCCAAGTACCTTTAATATCATTTTTGTGTATTTCTAACAACTTATCATAATAGGCTTTTTTATGTGTTCTTATAATTGCTGTCAATCTATTTTTGTATCTTTTATATTTATTCTCTTTTTCTTTCGTTCTGTGCTTCAGGAATTCCCTATAAAGACTGTTTTTCTTCTTACAAGCCCTTTCCAATCCCTTAGTTAACCATGGTTTCTTATTCTTTTTAAGATCTTGTCTATATTCTTTCACAGGACAATGTCTATTGTACAATGTCAGAAAATGTCTAGGAAAGCATTATATGATTCATTAACATCATCTACATAAACTTCATGCCAGTCATAATTTATTATTCCTCCTTTAAGGCCATAATTGCTTCTGGTGACTTTGTTCTTACCAAACAAGGTTTTTGCTTATAGTTGGTTAAAGATAATTTGTTGTTCATTTCCAGTTCTATAAAAACTGGCAAATGATCACTTATGTCAGTCAGAAATAGACCACTCGTTATTTCACCATCAATAATGTTTGTAAAAATATTATCAATCAATGTTGCGCTTTCCAATGTGATTCTACTTGGTTTTGTAATTACAGGGTGAAAACTCAAACTAAACAGTGTTTACAAATTCTGCTGTTTTTGCATGTTCATTCCATTTCAATAGATCAATGTTAAAGTCACCACAAACCAAAATCACCTTATCACATTTTTTTTCATATAATTAGTAATCTCCTTATTGAATTTCTCAATACATGACCCTGGTGTCCTGTAAAAAAAAAAAAAAAAAAAAAAAAAAAAAAAAAAAAAAAAAAAAACTAGTTTCACTATGTTTTTGTACTGACTTTGTAGTAGTACTTCACTATGTACTTATACTGAGTTTGTACTAGTACTTGACTATGTATTTGTACTGATTTGTACTAGTACTTGACAATGTATTTGTACTGAGTTTGTACTAGTACTTGACTATGTATTTGTACTGACTTTGTACTTGTACTTTACTATATTTTTGTACTGAGTTTGTACTAGTACTTCACTATGTTTTTGTACTGACTTTGTAGTACTTCACTATGTACTTATACTGAGTTTGTACTAGTACTTGACTATGTATTTGTACTGACTTTGTACTAGTACTTCACTATGTTTTTGTACTGAGTTTGTACTAGTACTTCACTATGTTTTTGTTCTGACTTTTACTAGTACTCACTATGTTTTTGTACTGACTTTGTACTAGTACTTCACTATGTATTTGTACTGAGTTTGTACTAGTACTTGACAATGTATTTGTACTGAGTTTGTACTAGTACTTGACTATGTATTTGTACTGACTTTGTACTTGTACTTTACTATATTTTTGTACTGAGTTTGTACTAGTACTTCACTATGTTTTTGTACTGACTTTGTAGTAGTACTTCACTATGTACTTATACTGAGTTTGTACTAGTACTTGACTATGTATTTGTTCTGACTTTGTACTAGTACTTCACTATGTTTTTGTACTGACTTTGTACTAGTACTTCACTATGTTTTTGTTCATACTTTGTACTAGTACTTCACTATGTACTTATACTGAGTTTGTACTAGTACTTGACTATGTATTTGTACTGAGTTTGTACTAGTACTTGACTATGTTTGTACTGATTGTACTAGTACTTGACTATGTATTTGTACTGACTTTGTACTAGTACTTCACTATGCATTTATACTGACTTTGTACTTGTACTTGACTATGTACTTATACTGAGTTTGTACTTGTACTTGACTATGTATTTGTACTGAGTTTGTACCTGTCCTTGACTATGTATTTGTACTGAGTTTGTACTTGTACTTGACTATGTATTTGTACTGACTTTGTACTAGTACTTCACTATGTACTTATACTGAGTTTGTACTAGTACTTGACTATGTATTTGTACTGACTTTGTACTAATACTTCACTATGCATTTATACTGACTTTGTACTTGTACTTGACTATGTACTTATACTGAGTTTGTACCTGTCCTTGACTATGTATTTGTACTGAGTTTGTACTAGTACTTCTCTGGGAGTATTTTAGGGTAGTGGGCGTGGTGTAGGAGCGGGGGCGTGTCCGCATCAGAGGGGGTCGGAGGGGGAGGAGGCAGGAGGGCAGTAGGGGAGGATGAGGATGGGAGCGGAGGTAAGGGGAGTGGAAGTGCCGTCGGTCTGTGACATGAATGAACCATGTTCGGTAACGGAGGCTTCGCTCTCCCGGTCTGCTCCTTCCTCCTGCTGCACCTCCCGGTCCCTCAACAGCTGGCCCGTTAAGGTAACTATCCGTTCGGTCACCTCGCGTGAACGCGCCCCTGACCCGGGTTACCTCCTAGCGGGTTAAAGTGCCGGACGGCTCTACTGGGTCAGGGTTAACTCCAACGGGGGACTAGTGGCTTTAAAAACGGTGTGACTTTTCTGAACACACGGCCTAGTTTCACCGAGTCCTTCCTTTAATAAGTGTGTAATTAACAGCGAAGTGTGTGAACCGGGCCGACCGTGTCCCGTATTCATGCGGGACAAAGTAAGCTAACTGTGAACGGGCACTGTTCTACTCGGCGAAAAGCCCCCACAAGTCGATACGAGGGATTAAAGAATCAACTTTCACAGAAAAATCCGTTTATACCAGTGATTCAGGAGGGTTTTCCTTACCTGACATTCACTGCACACTTTTACACCAACGAGCTGCAACTTAATGACTTTTTTTTTTTTTTGCCCCAAAATGGTTCTGTGTTTACAGTGTGATGTTCTGTGAAACTACTAAAACACCAACTTTTACCCCTCAGTATAGTTCTGTTGTTGGTATGTGCTATTTATTGTTGCATAGTTGTATTGTGGCCATACTTTACTAACAATCCGCTGAAATAATGACATATGTATGTATATATGTAGTAATGTAGTGAGCATTAGTGGAAATATTCAGATCATTTACTTGGATAAAAGCACTAATATTTGGGGTGTAAGAAAATATGTCGGCTCACATGTGCTCACAGCTCTTCTGTGTCTGTGTTCATATTAAATCAGTGTCAGTGAATCCAAAGGAACTTTGTGTTGGTAAATGACAGTTGTTCAAATGGACAGGATTTCAGTTCTGTTCAACATGTTGATGCTCATATGAACTATGTTTTCAGCTCCAAAATGAACCATTTCAGCACAATTAATGCTATATTTTCATGTCACAAATGGACAAGTTCTATTTGAACTGAACTGAGCTGAAAAACAAATCTTCTCTTCTTTTGGATTCCCCAGTTTTTCTTCCCAGATTCTCTCCTCCATATCACATGTTTTATTTGTACAGGTTCAATCTGGAGTATGGTGCTGATCCATCCTGCTTCTGTTCCACCAATACATACATGAAGAATGGCACACAGCACTGTTTACATCAACACTTTTACAATAAGAAGCATTTTTATACACAAAGAACAATTCTAGATTGTTCTTTCCTCTTTAGTCTGATGCTAAACTATCCAATAAATAATAGTGCTCCTAGTTTTTGCACAGGGATCATTAGTGTAAACGCTGACATGGCTGCAGAGCATCAGTATGATGGGATCCACAACAACCATGTCACATCCACCACTGACACATTTAGTGTTTTTGTGTCAGCTGGGATTGTTTTAGATCCACAATACCAACATTTATGAAGAAGAGCACAATTAGCAACAGGAAGTCTAGAAGTTTATTCCTAATAAAGTACTGGGACTGACCAGAGCATCATGGGTAATGTCACGTCCGTCCACCAGCAAAAGTTTTCACATACACGTGCTATTCCAAATCCAATATTTATGAAAATAGAGCTTCCACTGTCAGAGAATATCAGTAGTCTGTGCACAAATGGATTAGCATTATTACACACACTTCTGTGACTGTAGGACAACTGTTTTGGACACAAATGGACACTCATTTGACCCCGGGACATTTTAGCCGATGTATATATGTAGTAATGTAGTGAGCATTAGTGGAAATATTCAGATCATTTACTTGGATAAAAGCACTAATATGACACTGAAAATACTCAAATACTAGTAATAGCTATGCATTCTTTAGTAGGAGTATATAAGTGGTAAAAATGTGTATTTTGGCCATTTTTAGTAGCAATAACATTTTGATAAGATGCATGAAGACTTGCATTTACATCTAGAATATAGCAGTATTATGTAGTAGTGTAATGGAGGAAATATTCAGATGATTTTCTTGGGTAAAAGCACTAATATGACAAAAAAAAAATAATCCATTACAAGTAAAAGATATGCATTTTAAGTAGAAATATCAAGTTTTGCAGTATTTTCTTCTAACCATACATAAAAGCCTAAAATGATTGCATTTATATGTCAGCTGCAGTGTTGGGAAGAAGGGTAGTGAGCAGTAGAAGAAATTGTCAGGTCATTTGCGAGGATAAAATACTACTGTGATACTCTGAATATACACCATTACAAGTAAAAGTGATGCATTTTAAGTAGACGAGTAGTAAAATGTGTTTTCCGGTCATAATTAGTAGGATGGTTCTGTGTTTACAGTGTGATGTTCTGTGAAACTACTAAAACACCAACTTTTACCCCTTAGTATAGTTCTTGTGTTGGTATGTGCTATTTATTGTTGCATAGTTGTATGCTGGCCATACTTTACTAACAATCTGCTGAAATAATGACATGACATATGGATGTATATATGTAGTAATGTAGTGAGCATTAGTGGAAATATTCAGATCATTTACTTGGATAAAAGCACTAATATTAGGGGTTTAAGAAAATATCGGTTCCGCAATATATCGTGATGTTTCATTTCATGATACTGTATCAATATTAAAAAGTACTGTATCAGTATATTTAGGTATTTATTCAAATGTGTATTCATGGGTATTTTACTCTGTTTGTGTACTAAAAATGTAGTATTTTTATGTATTTACACATTTTTAAATTGATAACACTGTTTTGTTAAATGATTGTTATTTCAATCATCCTAAAAGCACTTTTTACTGTCTGAAAGAGACAAATGTTAGTTCCTTTGTTGGGATCGCACACAAATAATGTTGTGATGTTGGATGATTCAGGGACTGTCAACATGACACCATTACAGGTAAAAGTGATGAATTTTAAGTAGACAAGTAGTAAAATGTGTTTTCTGGTCATAATTAGTAGGATAAGATGTATGAAAAACTGCATTTGTATGAAAGCTGCAGTGTTAAGAAGAAGTCTAATGAGCAGATGAGGAAATATTGAGATCATTTACTTGGGTAAAAGCACTAATATGACCCAAAAAATACTCCTTTATAAGTAAAAGTTATGCCTTTTCAGTAGAAATATATAACCATCGCAATATTTCTTTTGGCCATACTTAGAATTACAATAAGACGTATGAAAAAGTTGCATTTATATGAAGGCTGCAGTGTTGGGAAGAAGTGTAATGAGCAGTAGAGCAAATTGTCAGATCATTTACTTGGGTAAACACTACTGTTATATTCTGAATATACGCCATTACAAGTAAAAGTGATGTATTTTAATTACGAGTAGTAAAATGTGTTTTCTGGTCATAATTAGTAGGATAAGATGTATGAAAATTGCAGTTATATGAAAGCTGCAGTGTTAAGAAGTGTAGTGAGCAGTAGAGGAAATATTCAGATCATTTACTTGGGTACTCATTTGAGACTGAAAATACTCCATTACAAGTAAAAGTTATCCATTTCAAGGTCAAGTGTTGTAGAATGTGTATTCTGGCCACACTTAGTAGTAACAACATCTTGATAAAATGTATGAAAAATTGTAATCATGTGTCAGCTACAGTGTTACGTAGTAGTGTAGTGAGCACTGAAGGAAATGTCCAGTTCATTTACTTGAGTAAAAACATTACTGTAGTACTGAAAATACACTCCATCATAAGTAAATGTGAAAGCTTTGGATGCTTAAAGTATGCAGGGTTTGTAGCAAAATGTAGCAGTAAAATGTTTGCTTTTAATGATTTACTTTTATATATGATGTTTTTGGCTTAATTTTACTGCTGCATTAATATGTATTGTTGAAGTTTAAGCACATTTGAAATACTTAATAGTATGTTGGACAGAAATGCATCATGTGTAGCATCACTCTTGTGACAACTATGTTTCTCGAAAAAATCAGCTTCTCCTGAACAGCAATTTCCACTTTTGTGACAATGCCTTTTTCCATTGAATCCAAGAGGGATTTTAAGAGTTTTTCTAGCTCTAAAAGGAGTCCAGTTTAGGAGACACTCTGTCCTTCAGTTGTATCACAAACATCAAAAATCAACACATTTGGAGGTGTGTTGTTTCCATTGGACAGGGAGGGATGAAAACTGTTGTCTTAAAAGTAACTACAGCTGTCAGTCAAATGTGGTGGAGTAAAAGTGTCAATACAAGCCACTATTGTAGGCAAGCAGATGTATAAAGCTGTAGTAAAGTACATTAAATTAAAAGTATAATTTCCACCACTTTTGTACACTCATACCTGATGCCCAAGGGAATAAGCAAAGCAGCAGTAAAAAGATAAAAATGTAAATGTTTTTAAATTTAAATGCTCTTCACAAAAGAAGAACTTAAAAAAAACCAAAACAGGTCAAATGAATGCGGTAAAACTGAGTTCATCTTCATCCCTGGGCTAAAGTGTTTTCTGTTGCAGTTCATTGTTTGCACTGTAATAAACTTCCTCCCATTCAGCCTCTCTTTGTTTAGGCTGTCGCTATAACCAGCAGTTTTGTTGAACTTGACCACTTCTTCTAATATATTGCGTCCATATCTGTCTTTGGCAGTTGTAGAAAATAACAGTTACTTGATCACTTCTCCCGAATGTTCTTCAAGTTTCTTTGATGTGTTATCTCACAGCTGTCATTCCTCACATTGTCTCTACATAGACTTGTGTCCTTTTTCCTGTGCTTAGAATAAGAGCTTCTCTCCTTTTACAGATCAGGCAGTTAAATGTTTTATTACTGGCGAAAAAGCCATTGAAAGCTTTCTTTAAATTGTGTGATTGCACGACATCTATCCTACATCAATATCTAGCTGTAACCCGAAAAACAACTTTTTATTTTATATCAGTGAATCATGAAAAACTAGCGCGTTGATCCTCCGATACAGTTCATTTCTTTACTTTCTTTACTTTCTTGGTAAATTCCACTGGCATTTTCAGTTGAATAACCTCTCAGCTGGCATGTCTTTTTCTTCACATGAAATTTGACACCATGGCAATGCAGCCCTATTGTATCTGTTGCTAGGTATCTCACTTCAGTGATGATTCTATTGCTGCGTTTCCCCTACGTGGAACCAGCTCAACTCGGCTAGGTTCGACTCGACTCTGTATTCCTGCAGACCATTTCCATTACTGGATACTACTGACAGTACAGTACACTACTGACAGTACAGTACACTACTGACAGTACAGTACATGGATGTCATAGCAATGTGGCGCGTTATTTCCATGTTTTCTGCTCAGAGAGTTGCTGAAAACTCGCTCGTTGCATGGTGTCTCGTCTGAATTTTTACAGTGGCCACCAAAGACTGAACCTCCTCGACCGACCATGGTGTAGTTTGGGGCTGTTATCATGTGGATTAATGTACGGCTATATTTACTGTCCACTTCTGCATCTGTTTTTTGTAAAACGGCGGGTTTGTCTGACCAATCAGTGGTCTGCAGTGTTATACGTCACGGTTTAGTATTGCTTAGAACCTCGGCGGAGGTGATACCAAAAAACAAGTACCGGGCACCAGATTCCAGGTCCTTTGGAAACGCAAAAAGGCCGAGTTGAGCCAGTACCACACAGTGGAAATGCAGCATTTGAATCTGGGCATAGCAACATGATAGGCCATTGGGAGGCCACTGTATTCCAAAGTACTAATATCTCCCAAATATTCTCCCAAAATACTGGTCCTATCAACTTGCCGTTTTCTCTAGTCTCCTCGTTGACCAAAACTACATCAGTATGCCAAACTGCAGCAGTCATCTCTTTCTGGATTTTGTGTGATGCCTGAGACACACTGACAGAATCCACTTCCCTTTTATAATATAGGATGGGATCAGGATGTTTCTTTCATGACAACATATTGCGAATCCTTTGCTGTTATGTACTTTTCTGTACTTGGGTGTAAATGATTCAGCATTTTGTAGTTGCAGACTTCAGGATAGAAGCATCGCTGTCGTTATGTTGGAAAGTTACTTCACAGACTGACCATTTGGCTAAACTGCAAAGCGGGAGGCGAGTTGACAGATTGATCTGCTGACTCACCAAAAGGCTATCTGTCTGACTTTTTGACTGTCTAACAGACACCCAGAAAGCCTTTCAGAGTAGGACTGTGCAGAATGACCAACATCTCTATCCTGATGTGGGTCATTTGAATACAGATAATGATAATTCTAAAAATATAGCACATTTTCTGCAATTACATAGCATAACTCAAATGTCCACATGGAAGAACATTGATAAATTTGAATTTCGTACTCAGTAAATGTTTTTTTTTTTTTTTTTTATCAGTTTATTTAGAAACTGTGCAAAAGTTTCCAATTAAACATGCAACACAATATGAAATGCTCATGTATAAAATATAAAAAGGTCAATAGATGCATGGAACATGTATTATCCTCATTTTTCTTGGCTGGTGGAAATCTTCCACCTCTTCAGATTTATCCTATTTCTGTCACATTCATCTTCTCTGTGTTTGTGTGACTTTAACACAGATATGTTGCCTACATCTGTGTTGTTTGGAAAAATATCCAAATGATGGAGTGTGACCTGTGAATGAAAGAAATAAATGATTAAATATAACATGAAACGTTGATATTTTTATATCCACTATCAATACTTGCCATCTATATCATAATACTGGAAGAGCTCAGAGCGTCTGTTTGTGTATGTGTGTGTCAGCACAATTCGGACAAACTGAGACATTTTTACCTGGTTAATTCAGTAACTACAGTTGAGGAATAGTCCTGTCTACACATTAAATATCTCAGCAAGTTGATAGGACCAAAATTTTGGGAGATATTAGTCATTTTGGAATACAATTGCCTTACAATCATGGAAGCGCAATGCTGCATGATGGGAAATGAAGTTAAAACAGGAACGCCACATTTACAAGCTACAGTTCAGACATATTGGTATCAGAGTCAGTTCTAGAGGGAGCAGTGCCTCCTCAAACAAACGTCCTGCCCCCTCAAAACAAAGTTTGCGAAGTTTCAGGAGGTAGGGAAAAGGTAAATGAGCTTCACAACAGCAGGAGATGTAGAGGAATTAGTAATGCCTGTTCAGTTTCACTTCTGCACGTAGTCATAGTGAGGTACGCACGACATGGAACCCCCCCCCCAACTTACGAACTATTCGCCCCCCACCCTGTTTGTGCGCTCCATGGCTCACTATTTCACTCTGCAGACGCACCTGCGTATTAATATATGAATTGCCGTTTGCATTATAAAGAATGACGCGTCAAACAATTTTTATGTCAACTAGCAGCCTAGGTTCTAATAGTTTTGTATTTTTCATTATAGTTTAGTTTTATTCAGTTTTAGCTTTTTCCCCTCTAATTCAGTTAGTTTTAATTAGTTTTTAGAGCAGTTTTGCTAGTTTTTATTAGTTTTGATTTTCTTCTAAATGCTTAGTTTAGTTTAGTTTTAGTATTAATTTTAGTTTTGTCGTCTCTTTTCTTCTCTGTCGTCATATTCAAATAAATCCCAGACAGGACTCTCTTTCTCCCAACTTTAGTCTCCATGTTTCCAGGTAGAGTGGGGACCAGAAGACGACTGGAAACCACAAGTGAACACAAGGGACGGAGCGTTAAATATCATATGGTGCCGCTAGCTAAAATTCCTAGAGCGAAATAAATCGATTTCATATCAGTCCTACACTGACAAAGACGAAAACGAAGGGAATTTTATCCAGAATTTTTATACGTTTTAGTTAGTTTTGTAAACACACAATACAGTTTCAGTTAGTTATCATTTTTTTCTATTAATTACAGTTTTCATTTATTTCAGTTAACGAAAATGTTTTTACAATTCTAGTTTTCGTCATTTCGTTAGTTTTCATTAACGATAATAACCTTGCTAGCAGCATTGTACCTTTACAATAGTGCCCTCCCGTGGTGCAACAGCGGCATTGCACCGGTATGCCCTCCCATGCTGCAACATGTGACAGACAAAGACGCGCCGGACAGACACCGGACACGGGGCGGGGCCAAAACATGCATTAATAGTAGGATACTTCGGCTTATACAATATAGACTAACCTCTTTTCCCAAAAGTTTGCTCTCCCAGCATAAAAACTCCCACTTCTACAGCCTGTAGTTCCCCAGGGGTCACATACTAGTTACTTAATATTCTATGTTCACAACAGGATCGTCAACAACAGAATGTGAAACATGTTTTAAATTGCATTCGTAATGGTCTTAAATAGTCTTTAATTTCACTTGTTGAAGCCTGCAGAAACCATGATATTGAACAGCCCCTTTTCATGGTCTGGAAGCTTATGGTTGAGAATCTTTGACTCTTAGCTGAATTGTTTGCAGACATTTACAACCTTCAACCACATGCACGAGTTTGTTTCTATGCACATGAATGGGCCGAGCATCACGAGTCTGGTTGGCACTGACTTTACCATTCACTTCATTCAGTCTTGCCAATGAACAAAAAGAGCATATTTTATAGCAAATCTAGTCGGGTTTTTGGATTTGAGGCTGGTCTTCGTGGGTGAGGCTGACTACACATAAAATTGATGGCAGCAGTATAAAAGGAGATTTGTGTAGAGCTCACAACAACTGGCATGACATCTAATGCTGTTTTGGCAAAGACCGCATTGTCTTTCAAGAGTGCCAAAGGAGTATTTTCCCAACATTACACACAATGTGCCATAGTAACAGTGAGGTAATGATCACTATTTAAAGGTTAAGATTCATCATGGTAACGTTGCTTATTTGAAATTGACAATTTTTCTCTATCAAGCACACACATATCGCTTCATTTCACTTCAACAGGTAATGACTGTTTAATGAACACTGCTTTCAATTATCGTTTGGACACAAGCCACACAAGCCAGATATACGATTTAATAAATGAAGCAACCAAGCATGGTCACAATTACTGAAAACCAGTGTGCAGCCATATTTTTTCACAAGCCATTACCAGCAAGAAAAACGCAACTTCACTCTATACTTTTTCATCCAAAATGTTCTTGGTGTGCAAAAAGGAGTAGAAATGCATGAAATGGAAGGATGGACATCTTCATTTTCCTTTTAGACAGTAGTATAGACAGTAGTAACATTTAAATACTGTGCATTTAAGTCACTTTTGAGTTTTTGTTTAGTTCTTTTACTGATTTTATAAATTGTTGCTTCTATGAAACTGGTCCCTAAAAAAAAGGACAGAGGGGCTAAAAATTCAAACAAGATGTAGACTAATGTAATGAAGAAAGTTTGGAAGCACTTTGGGTCTACTTTAAATATTTACTGAGATAAAAGAGAAACTATTTTTCACATAAAACACATTTTTATTTGATGTGCGCATACAGAAATCTGCATGTAACACAGACACCAGGTTTCTATAATGAACTTCCCATCTCATTTCTGTCAGTTTTTTTTTCCCCAATACCCACACTTACACAAGGCAAATCCACAGACAACTCAGTGATATCTGAGTTTTCCCCTGAAATTATGTCTTATCAGTATTCCAGCAGTACACAGAGGATTCTGTATGCAATGATTACTCTGAAGTAACCAAGGTAAAAAGGACATGAAAATTATGTGCTACTATTTTTTGAATATTTTTCTTATTCTCTCATAGGTAGGAGTGTTAGAAAATATCGGCTCTGCAATATTTCATTTCACAATACTGTATCGATATTAAAAAGTGCTGTATCATATTTTTAGGTATTTATTCAAATGCAGATACTGTGGAGGTTCATTTTGATTTTTGTTTATTTTTATTTATTATTATTTAGCACCTTTTATTAAATAATATTCGTTCCTTTGTTGGGATTGCACAAAAATACTGTTCTGATGTTAGTTCTGAACTAATAGAATATGAACATTTGAACAGGATCTTAAACTGTAATGTCTGTAAAACAGAATTTAAGTTTGAACACAGGAACATTTTGTGATATAGCATTAGATCCTGTCGTGATCAAATAAAAATGTGTTTAGTATTTGTGCATATTTCTGGTGTAATTCAATTCTTCAAGGAAATAATCATTTAAAAAAAAAAGAAAAAAACAAAATAGCCTTTTCAACAGTATCATGATATATCGTGATATATCGTATTGTGATCCTAGTATTGTGATTTGTATTGTATCGCCAGATTCTTGCCAATACACACCCCTACTCATAGGTACATATTTTGTGAATTGAAGTAAATATGCAAGACAGAGTGTTTCACAAAAATGACCACTATTGCAAATTCACTCTTGATTTATTTGTGTATAAATGGGAAGGTTCCGCATGTAACACCAGTGGACATGATGGGTTATGCACAAAGCCTCGAATGAGACTGCCGATTCATGAAAAACCCACGTCTTGATTAGAAAAACAACTAGGATTGTCAATTTTAACACAGTGTCTTTATTTATAGCAGTATATAAGACCATTTACAACCATATCTTCAAAATAAAATGCACTGACACCTAGGTAGTTTTTCCTGTCCCAAATTTGGTCCTATTTTTGGCCCCAATAGTTTAATAAAAATTCATTATTTTTGAGATGGCTCATAGGAAGAATATTTTTTTGGCGTTTATCCGAGGTCATCAAAAGGTACATCCTGGGGGGAAACATGTCTAAATTTCTCTTTTGTTATTGGGTTTAAAATGCTGGTAATGTACCACATACCCAATAAGACCAGTTTCATGGAAAGACCTAAATGCAAACAAACACAGTGTATCTACACTTGTGTCTAAAAGTTTGGGGAATGACATGAGGTTTGTTTTTTCCCTGTTTTCCATCTGAGGTACACTGGCGAACAGACACATTATATAGGTTTGAAATCAATTTAATGACAAATCACATTTAAGCAAAGACTCCATTTGTGTCATTCTTAGAACTTTTGGCTAAGACTGTACAAAAGCATGTAGATTGAGTCACACGCTCCCAAACCATAATCAAAGTAGATTTTGTTGTTACCTAGTAATACAACACAGTAAAAACATGGTTTTAGCTCCAGTCAAGTCCTAAAAATACAAGTCAAATGGACTGCCAGATTCAAATGCTAACTGTTTTAGCCACGGATTTATTAAGAGAACTCATGCCCAATTCCACTGGGAGCCAGTCCGTATATTTAAAAAAATCCCCTGTGGCCCAAAATACATTTTTCCCATAGAGCACAATGATAAAAGCAACATCTGTTAAACTACTGACAGAACACCTGCAGCTGCTGTAAAGCCCAGAATTTGATATGTGAATAGATATGTGTAGAGGTGGATCACCCCAAACACACAACAGGCTCAGGTGTTAACAGGTTCTGTGTGTTTGTTTGTAACTGAAGTGATACTGTGTTTTTTTTATGTGTATATGTTGGTGCTTAATCTACACAGAGTACATTGCTTTGCATTTGTGCTGGTACTCCTGTCTACTTCTCTAAAGTGGGGGTTTACCAGCCACCTTCTACTGTTAGTAACACTCTGACAATGGATAAGGACTTCACACATCCATATTTTGTGTAATCCAGACTAAGAACAACAAAGGGGGCATGGTATGACCACACTTAGCAAAACAGTACAGTACATTAATATTATCATTTTAGTTTTGGCTTGTCAGTTTTAAGAATAGAATTATGTTTCAGTGGTTTCTATATTTACCTGTGCAAAAGCAACAGTCAGATCCCATGTAGTCATTTTGTGGGTTAAACTGAAAGTCAATGCACCTTAACCTGCTGAAATGCATTTCCATGAGGCCACCACATTGTGAAATCTCAGCTTTGTTTGAAGAATGCCATGAGGACTGATAGGAGTTTCTATACCATGCACCAGCTGTGTTCTGATTTAACCTTAAACCTCAGATTTTACATGAAAACTTGTGTAAGCTTCCTCTTTTACATGTGCACCCCATACACAAACTGTGTTACAGCAAATCTTTGCATACACTCATGTAAGGAACTTTGTTGAGCCAGTAGTGCATCATCCCACCAAACATAAACTTGGTCTGTTTTTGACTCCTCGCACATCATTATTGTAGAAATTTTGATTTCTTTGAAGGAAAACAACTATTCCTGTCCATTTCCTGCTCACACATCAAACAGATATCTAAATACAAGGCAGCAAAGTGTGGATGTGTGTACTTGTTAAGTTAGCCAGAGGGTAATCTGACATAGTAAGGAACCTGTGTAGGCTTGTTGAGGACCCTGTTGAGACAACAGTGTAAGTGGGACTTGGAGCCTTGATGTGTATGTGTATTTGTAGCATAAATGATGAAAAATATCAACAAACTAAGACTGAAGCAGCTCACAGCTCTGTTGTACAGGTTTCCTCAAGACACAATTTCTGGTCCATTTTAAATGTATCTCAATTCAGATTTCTTCCCAAAATGTGTCTAAATATAATTTTCGTAATTATTTGCACATAGCCTGCTAATGTGCGCGTTCAACACTAGAGTCCAGACTCATCTCATGTTGTTATCAGTAGAGCAGACAAAATCCAAACATTAAGACACATGAGAGATGGAGAAGTCCTTAACCCAGGGGTGTCAAACATGCGGCCCGGGGGCCAAATGCAGCCCGGCAAAGGCTCCAGTTTGGCCCCTGGGATGTTTTTGCCAAAATTCCACAGTCTTGAATTGAATTAAGCAAAAAAAATTTTTAGCTTGAATTAAGGAAAAAAATCTTCAATTAAGCCAAAAAAAAAAAAAAAAAAAAATCTTCAATTAAGCCCCCCCAAAAAATCTTCAATTAAGCCAAAACAAATCTCAAATTTAGCCAAAAATCTTGAATTAAGCCAAAAAAAATCTTCAGTTAAGTAAAAAAATCTTCAATTAAGCAAAAAAGAATCTTCAATTAAGTAAAAAAATCTTCAGTTAAGCCCAAAAAAATCTAGAATTAACAACTTAATTTTTTTTCTTTGTTTTAGAGCAAAAAATAACATTAAATTATGAAAATATTTACATTTACAAACTATCCTGTAACAATAAATGTGAATAACCTGAACAATATGAAGAAACTGAAATGTCTAAAGAAAATTAAGCACAATTTTAACAATTTTTCTTCCTGTTCCTCAGTGTTTAGTATCTTTGTAGATCTGATCCATAAGCACATGGACAAATGATAAGTGGAGGAATACTATTGTTAAAATTTCACTAAATTTTCTTACGTTTTTTAATTTCAATTTCAGTTTTTTTCTTTTTTTTTGGTTAGTTTATAAAAGTAAGTATTTTCATAATTTAATGTTTGTTTGTTTTTTATACTAAAACAAAGACAAAATTTGGAGTTGTCATTATTTATAGGTTATTCTGTTATTATTTTTCTGGTCCGGCCCACTGCAGATCAAATTTAGCTGAATATGGAACTGAACTCAAATGAGTTTGACACCCCTGCCTTAACCAGAGCTTAAAAAGGTATCTTGTTGTACGCAATATGATAAGTCCATCAGTCTGAGCCAGTTCAAGAGAGAGTCATTAATGTGTGTCATGTTCCTGTGTATGTGTTTGTGTGTTGGTTGTGTGTCTGTCAGGACAGAAGTGACGGGAGGGTGGAGCAGCGTAACATCCATCTGCAGTCACACAGCCGTGGAAATCAGAATGCCAAACAACCAAATAAGGTACACAAAGGATTTCAGCTTTGAATGAATCATACTGATGCATCACCACAAAAGACCATGAGAATTTGATGCTTGGGATGAAACATCTCTGCATTGGTAAAAGTATTTAATATATATAATTATAAGTGGATACCTTATACCTTCAGTGGGATGATGCCTCCTCTATATACTGTTTCTTCTCAGCCATGTCTCATGTGAGTAAACTAAGCTTTAGGCTGAGTTATAAACTTGTAACTGGCAACAGAAAAGAAAAGACCGAGTGGTGTAAGGCTAGGTCCAAGCTGACTTTTATTTGATCTTCTGTCACAGACTGTTTTTGTGGAAAAAGTTTGTGAAATGTCCAAATGTCATTAAGAAATCAAAGGGGAACAGTATAAATGATGTACTGAGCTGCAGTACTAGACAAACATCTGAAGTACTATTCAGATTTTTAGTTTACTTCTAGGAACTGACTATAGAACTACAAAACATCATATTCTTTCTGTAGATTCTTCTTTCTGCACTGCATTCTGTAGATTCAAATCATGTAGAATTGTATTGCATCACACTGGTAGTTACTTTATATGTATTTTTAATGGCAGTGGATCAAGGTTCTAATAGTTTTGGATTTTTCATTATAGTTTAGTTTTATTTAGTTTGGCCTTTTTTTTCTCTAATTCAGTTAGTTTTAAATAGTTTTTAGAGCAGGTTTGCTAGTTTTTATTAGTTTTCGTTATTTCTAAATGCTTAGTTTTAGTTTTTTTATAACTTTTATTTTCTTCACTGTCAAATTCAAATAAAAAACCTTAGACAGGACTCTGCTGCTTTCTCCCAACTTTAGTCTCCATGTTTCCTGGTAGAGTGGGGACCAGAAGGTGACTGGAAACCACAAGTGATGAAAAGTGACGGAGCGTTAAATATCATATGGTGCCAGCAGCTAAAATTGCTTGAGGGAAATAAATCGATTTTATATCAATCTGACATTGACAAAGACGAAAATTAAGGGAATTTTATCCATAATTTTTTTTTACGTTTTAGTTAGTTTTATAAGCACACAATACAATTTCAGTTAGTTATCATTTTTTCTTTTAATTATAGTTTTTATTTATTTCAGTTAACGAAAATGTTTTTACAATTCTACTTTTCGTCATTTTGTTAGTTTTCGTTAACGATAATAACCTTGCAGTGGATCAGTGATACAGATACAGATCCCTAATTCTAATCTCTAAACCTGGGTGTCCTCTGGTTTCTGCTGCCATGTACATATACATGTACATGTACCGCCAACAGGAACATACAGGTTAATTCTCCTGTTGGTATGCCTGACCACGGTGCTGATAAGGGTTTGGAGTTGGTCCCAGAGCAGCTTCAGTGGCAGCTTACTGTTCCTAATGTGTCAGGAGCTGTGTGCTAATGCTAATACTAGATGCCGTGTGTATTAGAATGTCTAAAATGCAGAAATCAAATTTCCTTACGGGGATATTAAATGATTTAACATTTAATTTGTAATGCACACACTTTGAAATGTACTTTTTCGTAGGACAGGAGGCAAATGTCCTAAAGGTCCTATGATTTTCCCATCATAATCATAGTTTGACATGATCTTCTTAGTTTAGAAATGTACCACAGTAGACTGACAGACAGACTTGAAATAGATGAAGGATTTCACTGTTAGCACAGTTAAAACAACACAATATCAATACAAAATACTATTTTCATCTGACTTGGAGCACAGACTAGGCCATTTATTTTCAGACTATTTATTTGCAAAGTGTAGATATTTATATATGAGATAAAGTGTCAGCATTTACAGATACCCATTGCTCCTTCAGACTAAACGGATCGTGAAGGGTCTTTTTGACTCTAGACATCACTGAGATACTACCAGACAGACCAGACCATGCTGACATTCTCACATGTCGTTTAATGGCCAGTCATAATATACTGTAGATAATATGACAAATACTTTGACGTGAGTGCCCTGTTTGTTATTTCTCTGTTTGACTCTCCATAACTTGAATTCGTAGGAGGAGGTTTTCAGTGGTGGGGGGAGTGGTCCAGTTGGTCGTCCTGTTCCAGGAGCTGTGGAGGAGGCGTAAGGAGTCAGGAGAGACATTGCCTCATTCAGAGGTAAAAAAGTTACACACAACACATGATCTGTCTATGACGATACATGCAAAGTGTTTGGAATCAAAGGAGCTGTTAAAAATATGTGAAGTCACAGCATGTTCACAGAAGTAGTAAAATGTGGCAAAACATTCAGGTTTTTTCCCTCATTCCAAAAAGGCAATATTGCCACTTGTCAATGAAAATATTCCACTAAAATTATAATTTCCATGTAGCCGTGCATATTCAAAAATATAAACTAAAATTAAAAACTATTGAAAATTTTAAAAACATCAAGCAGAGCCAGTTGAGGTGGTTCAGGTGTCTGTTTAGGAAGCCTCTTTGCCTCTTGTGCGCCTCTGTGGTGAGGTGTTTTGACCATTTCGGCCCTGGAGGAGAACCCGGGGCAGACCCAGGACTCAGTGAAGGGACTAGTATATGTCTGGGCTGGTCTGGGAAAGCCTCGGTATTCTTTCAGATGAATTGGAAGAGGTGGTCTGGGAGAGGGAACTCAGCTTCTCTGCTTAGGCTGTTAACCCCACGATGAGCCAGAGAAGCAGAGGATGGATGGATGGATGGATAGCAGTAGCACAATGATGAACTTTAAATGTGAAAAACATTTGTTTTTAGCCTTTATACTAAAAAGAATTATTCTTACTAAGTTAATGAAAATGAACTAACACTAATGTTCTATTTACATGTAAAAAAAAAAAAAGCTTCCACCGCTGGCACACACTGTATCAAAACAGCCAGTCTTTTTAATTCCTGTAGCTTTATTCTTAATTTGGTTTGTATACAATGCACAGAAATGAGTGTAAAACTTAATCAGAAAATGCATTCAGAATAAAGCTATTAAAATATGTTGGTGACTCATGCCATATTTAGAATATTGTTGTTGTCAGGATGAATGGAATATTAGCGTGCATGTAAACGTAGTGACTGGAGGAGTGAGTAGTAGTAAGTATGTGTGTCTGTATATGTGTTTGTAGCCATCTTGTTACCTTTGACCTCCCCCTGTCAGACTTGCGGAAGTTTCTGTCAACCATGATTAGCTCCACTCTGCCCTCACTCCTCCCTCCTTCTTCCGTCTACCTTTCTTCCCCCCTAACTCATTTCCCATTTCTTTACTTTTGTCGGGCTCTCGTGCTCCTCTCCTCCTTTTTTTTTAAAACTCTTCAGCTCTGTAGCCTCCCTCCTCTTCCTCAGCACACCCTTTGCTTTATCCCCTTTTCTGCTCCTCTTGCTTTTCTTCTCTATCCTGTCCTCCCTTCATCACCTTCTACCAATTAGATGTGACACTCTTCCATAGTGACCTCCCGCTCACCTCTTCCTGCTGTCTCTCCTACTTTACGGTCTAAACACTGGAGGAGGATGGGCTCTGGCTAAAGAGAGATAGACAGAGGAGGTGTGGGGGGTGCAGTTAACATGGTAATGAAAGACAGATGCATTAAGTCGATGCTGGAGTTCTGGGGGTCGTCCCAAACACACACACACACACACACACACCACACACACACACCCACACACACACACACACACACACCATTAGAATCATGTTAACTATAAACTACAGCGCTCTTCAACAGATTTCCCTTGTTACAAACCATGTTTGCTGTTGTGAAATTATGCAAACTTTTAAGTGCTGAGACTCATGAGATGTGTTTCCATCAGCTGGATGAAAAGGCTCTTTATTGTTAAACTGTTTCAAGTTGTTGCTGCTCCCCTGAGTGAGCTAATGCTGATCACATTTCGCTTTTGCTCTGAACACGTTAATACGATTGAATACAACCACAAAACTAAACATAAAAAACAACAGTTAATATGCCGTTTGTAATGTACTGCAATAGCCACAACTCACTTTTGAACAAAGAATTGACACTTCAATACAAGCCAAACTTGAGGGACCTGTCTTAACCATCACTGTGTTTGAAAGCATAAAACAAATGTTGGAGAGAGAGAGAGAGACAGCAAAACTGAGCCAAAAAAGACATCATAAAGCACATTAGCTTACAAATAAAACTTAATTGCTGACATATTCCCTCAAAGACCTAAATGTCTAATAACTTTTGAACCACTAATCCTCAATACAGATAAAATACAGTTTCTCAGCTTGTTTTTGTCATCACATATGATCCATTTGGACGTTCAGAGGCTGTAGTGAACATGGGAACACTGTCATCTTCTGCAACATCGATTCATCAGTAAAACCCTTGTAGTTTGACAAATGACAGTGGTTGTAGATGCTTGTTTTTCCATTTAGTTAAAGAAATATTTGATGAAAAAGTCACTTCTGCTCCAGTTTTGATATAATAACCTTTGAATTTACTCTGAGCTTTTATCAACATCTCAGTGATTTAACTATATACTTGATTTGCACTGAAAATGCAGAGGATAAATTGATAAATTGTTATAAATTACTTAGGAACGGTTAGATGCAGAGAAAAAATTATTTAGAAGTCACCACAAAATAGTCCCAGGCCTCTAAGGGTTGAACGGCGTTGATCTTTCGTGGCTATGACGTTTGTTTTCGCAATTTGATGCCTATGTTTTAGATTTTTTGATGGAAATTATATACACTGTAAAAAATGACTGTATAATTAACACCAAAAAGTTGTAAAATTGCAACATAAAAAAACTGTAAGTGACAATACAATGCACAGTTGTTTATTTGAAAAGATTTTGTGTTAACGATTGAATCAAATATAGCTGTAGTTTTACAGGAAGAGTATGTGAACAAAACCAGATTAGTCTGAAGAAATGATGATTTCTATTGTTTTTAGAAAATAAAACTGTCAATTGAAAAACAATGCAGTGCCGTTTAAATTACCAGACCATAATGCTGAAATAACAGCATATTTGTTTTGTTTGTTTTGTTTTTTATTAAAAAAGTTATATAAAAAAAAGTAAACATTTAACAATGTACCATTTTAAATGTGTAAATGAATGGGTTGGTAGAGTTGGTAGAGCGGCTCGTCCAATAACCAAAGGGTTGGTGGTTCCAATCCTGGCTCTGACTGTCCATATGTCCAAGTGTCCATGGAAGACACTGAACCCTAAACTGGTCCCAGTTGGACCTAAATCTACACGTTTGAACTGTTAAATCTACATGTTCAAAATGTTAAATCTACATGTTTAAACTGTTAAATCTACAGGTTTAAACTGTTAAATCTACATGTTTAAACTGTTAAATCTACATGTTCAAAATGTTAAATCTACATGTTTAAACTGTTAAATCTACATGTTTAAACTGTTAAATCTACATGTTTAAACTGTTCAATCTACATGTTTAAATGTTAAATCTACATGTTTAAACTGTTCAATCTACACGTTTAAAATGTTAAATCTACATGTTTAAACTGTTAAATCTACATGTTCAAAATGTTAAATCTACATGTTTAAAATGTTAAATCTACATGTTTAAACTGTTAAATCTACAGGTTTAAACTGTTAAATCTACATGTTTAAACTGTTAAATCTACATGTTCAAAATGTTAAATCTACATGTTTAAACTGTTAATCTACATGTTTAAACTGTTAAATCTACATGTTTAAACTGTTCAATCTACATGTTTAAAATGTTAAATCTACATGTTTAAACTGTTCAATCTACACGTTTAAAATGTTAAATCTACATGTTTAAACTGTTAAATCTACATGTTCAAAATGTTAAATCTACATGTTTAAACTGTTAAATCTACATGTTCAAAATGTTCAATCTACATGTTTAAACTGTTAAATCTACATGTTTAAACTGTTCAATCTACATGTTTAAACTGTTCAATCTACATGTTTAAAATGTTAAATCTACATGTTTAAACTGTTCAATCTACACGTTTAAAATGTTAAATCTACATGTTTAAACTGTTAAATCTACATGTTCAAAATGTTAAATCTACATGTTTAAACTGTTAAATCTACATGTTTAAACTGTTCAATCTACATGTTTAAACTGTTAAATCTACATGTTTAAACTGTTAAATCTACATGTTTAAAATGTTAAATCTACATGTTCAAAATGTTCAATCTACATATTTAAAATGTTCAATCTACATGTTTAAACTGTTAAATCTACATGTTTAAACTGTTAAAGCTACATGTTTAAAATGTTAAATCTACATGTTTAAACTGTTAAATCTACATGTTACTCCGCAAATGTGTTTACAGTTGGATGTGTTTTTTACAGTATTGTTCTGGAAACCACAGCTTTTACAGTGTAGATCTCAAAGAATTTTCATGACAAATCAATGACATCTAACCAAAGACATCATTTGTGCCATTCTCAAAACTTTTAGCCATGACTGTAATATGTGTAGACACGGTTTCATGTGACGTCTTTCTTAATTTTCCTTTACTTTACCAGGACTCTTACACTCTTACATACATCAAAAAGCCAAACAAGAAAAGGTATCTCGGCAGTATATTCAAAGTGATCACTAAGGTTTGCAATGTGAACGTAACCCTATAATTCCTAGACAATGTGGTACCAAACATTTTTTAATCAACACATCCAGGATGTAAGGACTAACATCCACATCTATTCAGAGCCATATTCAGTTATGTCCGATTCAGCTCTGTTTTGCTTTTGGTCAACTCCTGAAAGGAAAAGAAAAAAGCTTGAATGTTTGATTGAGTTTAAAACACAGAGCTTGAGATAATTGTAGGTTTATCACTACTACTGACTTTCTCCTTACATGCTCATTTCAGCCTCCACTGTTTACAGGTAAAATGTGAATAGTGTAAAACTGAAGAGTGGGTGAAAAGCTGATACACAAAGGTGAGGGTTTAGGTTTGACATTAAATTAATGAATTCGATCATTTTGGTACAGAGTGTATAGAATAGAGGAATAGAGACAGTAATGGAGAGAAGGGATTAGTCAGAAAAAAAACACTTGTTTATGAGTTTGTGCCAAGTGTATATACAGTAAACTATTTGCTCACAGAGGCAGCTGTATGAACTAGTCATCACTGAAACTACCTCACTTTTCACTTTGAGTACTACATGTCGGTGAATCACTGTTTATTCTCCAGTTGTCACATAAGCTGTGTGTGGGCTTAATGGACAGAGTGCAGGAGGTTACATTGTGGAAAAAGGTGGTTGTGTTGCTGATGATGTTTCTAACTGTCCTTTTTCTTCACCCTTGTACCATGCATTTTCCTGCTCACATAGTACAAGACACTTCACATAGGAAATGGATATCACTACTGTAATAACAGATTATTGTCTCTTGCTATCTGTATGATAAGGCTACATTATATTGTGTTATCTTTGTCTATTTTCTGTTCCAGGCTGTCAACCACTCAAAATGTTAACAGTTCATACTGTGTTGGCTCTCCTAAACAGTACCAGCTGTGTCCAAACCAGGTATAATACAACACTGGTAATTCTTTGAACACTGAGTTTAAATGAAGAACGATCTAAAGGTGCACTTGTGATGGAGTTACCAGCATGATGTTGAACATTTTCATTTCTGCTGATGAAAAGTGACACTAGAAAATACATTGTATCATCCTATTTTATTAACATTTGCCTAAATCCTCAGAGTTCAGTAGATTATCAATAAGAACGTATTCTTAATAAAATATCCTCAGTGCAATGCCTTCTATCTTATTTATCTTATTTGTATGTTTGATATGTTTTCCAGCCATGTCCCGGCCCAGTGTAAGCTTTAAACAGCACCAGTGTTCCCAGTTCAACTCTAAAGCCTTTGGGAGACGGTACTATCAGTGGATACCTTTGTATCCAGGTAAGAGATTAGTCAGTACTATTAGTCCATATTCTGGCTGTCTTTGTGTTTATATACAATACTTGTCAACATTTTCCACAGGAAGCTTTTCAAAAACAAAAATGATTCATGAAACTGAAGTTAAAAGTCTACATAAGTTATAATATTTATTCAAGTTGTAAAACTGTTCCTATAGAACAGGGGTGTCAAACTCATTTTAGTTCAGGGGCTACATTCAGCTAAATTTCATCTGCTGTGGACTGAACCAGTAAAATTATAACATAATAATATAGAAATAATGTCAACTCCAAACTTTTGACTATGTTTTCGAGCAAAAAATAAATTTACATGATGAAAAGGTTTACATCTACAAATCATCCTTTCAAAGATGTGAATAACATGAACAAACTGAAAAATAAATGTAATTTTAACAATATTCTGCCTCAGTTTAGCCTTTACACATGTACATTATAACGTGCAGATCACAGTGGATCTGCAAATACACAAAACATGTAGTAACAGGCAGAATCATGTTAAAATTGTATTTACTTCTCTTAAGACATTTCAGGTTCATATTTTTTCAGGTTATTCACATTTTTTGCGAACTAAATCTTTGTTTTAGTATAAATATATGAAAATATTTACATTTACAAAGAGAAAATTTGGAGTTGTCATTATTTCTTTGTTATTATGATAGTATTTTACTGGTCCTGCCCACTTGAGATTGAATTGTTCTGAATGTGGAACCTGACCTAAAATGATTGTTAACATCTGACTGTAATTTTTGCATTTCACAAATTCATCCCAAGGGCCAGACTGGACCCTTTGGCGGGCCGGTTTTGGCCCCCGGGCCACATGTTTGACACCTGTGCTATAGAGGGACCACATTCACGAGTGGGTTTCACAGCCTCAGTACATCCATTTATCTCAGGTTTATGTGAGGCTCTTTGACAGCTTTTTCTCTTGTTCTCACATCGTTTTCTATGTAGCTGATTATATCAGCATCTCCAATAAGCCATGTGACCTGCAGTGCACCACCATCAGTGGCGAGCGCCAGCTGCTTGTTCCGGCTCATGACGGCACCTTCTGCCGCGACACCAATACCATGGAGTCTGTATAGAAGGGATATGTCAGGTAACCCAAACAAACAAACATGGTTTCTCATATTTATACTGAGGCCCCTTTCTTTATGTCATTTTTTATGTTAAGTGCAAAGATGACAGATGTTGTGTAACTGACAACCAGCTGACCATCAGCTGTAAAGTTCTTCAGGCATTGATCTGCTTTGGTGCAGGAAGGTCAGTGCTGAATAAAAGGGGGTCGAGTTTAGAGAGGTTACATCAAATGCCACTATGAGTGAAACATAATGTAGCACAAAGCTGTTTTTAGAATGCAATTTATGGACCACAGAACATTAATAAACTGTATTAAAATGTGTGTTGACAGGTAATGTTTTCTCTGCATATTTTGTCAAACACAAAATCTCTAAGAGGACATGAGCACAAAGGTCCACAGACATTTACTTTATAGAACAGAAGACTGTGTTTCATGTTGTTTGGAACAGTTTTAAATAGCAACACAAGATTACTTTGTGCAACTGTGTAATCACTCATAAAAAGATGATGTTTTGTTAATGATGCTGCTAATTGGAAATCACACTAAATAATGTTGTCTGTCCTATACACCTATGAACAGGTCATCAGCAGCTATAAGCTTCTTGTAGGTCTGTGTTTGATAAATTCTGAATCTCCAACAACCTGCAACTTAATAATTACACACTTAAAGCTGATTGATAGGTGACGCAGCTCTGCCCTTTCCCATTTAAATGAACAGGAAGCCAGTTTAATTTGGTGTGAATGCAGCCTTAGTATTCTGCTGCTTCTTACCTGTGTCCTCCTGCAGCCTGTAGGTTGTGATGGTGCGCTGTACAGCAGTAAGACAGTAGACAGATGTGGAGTCTGTGGGGGCAACGGGACGTCATGCCAGCGCGTATCTGGATCATACAGGAAGGCACTCACACAGTTAGGTAACACACACACAAACACACATGCAGCAAAGCCAGCTTCCTATTCCAGTCTGTTGTTATGGTTAAAGCCAAATGAACTGGCTTTGAGTCTATTAATAAGTTAAAAAAAACACGGACAGTATGTTGAACCATGATCATGTCTGATATTTTAACCTCTTAAGAATCCATACAAACGTGAAGGCTTTTAAAAGTTGTAATTATTTGTCATCAGGTTACATTTTCATCACCAACATCCCCTTTGGAGCCACTGACATTCAGATCATAGAGAGACACAAGACTGAGAACATCCTGGGTGAGAACCTACAACTTTTTTAAGGTCAATATACTAAATATCAAATCAACAGACTTGCAGAATGTTTCGACTGGAGTTGAATGTCCGGTCATTCAGCAACATCTACATGACTGCTGTGCATCATTCCTGTTTCTACTCCTGCATGTGTCACATCCATCCCATGTTTGGCTGCCTTTATCATACCGCTATAGGAGAGTGTGTGTGAGTTGAGATGAACAGAGATGAGTTGATGTCATGTTATAAATATTTACTCTGGGTTGTAAAGTCTTTGCAACCTATATTGCACAGATGAACCTGAAAGTGTCTTGTGGGTAATTTGGTTAACCGCACCATAACCCAGTCTGTATGTTTGGGTTTTGCTCAGTTTTCAAATCTCCTCCTCCTCCTAATGTCTCTTGTCCTATCTAGCCTTGTCAGATGAAGCGGGTCATTTCTTCTTCAATGGAAACACTGTGTTTGACAACCCACAAAACTTCCATGTGGCCGGAACAGTTTTTAAATACAGACGCCCTAGCAGTGTGTTCTCTGATGGACTGGAGTACATCATCGCTCAAGGGCCGACTCAGCAAAGCCTTCATGTTATGGTAAAAACACACACATTTATTCTGCTAACAACAAACAGTATGTGTTGTCCCTATTACTTTGTATAGTACTGAAATACTTACTGTGATACTGACTTTCTTCTCTGTACACAGTACTACAACCTCAATGGAAAGCTCCCCCACATCACATATGAGTACACTGTCCCCTTACATCTCATGACACACTACTGTAGATGACATCACTACAGACCCCGCCCAATCACATATTAACTGCACCTACAATGAGGTCAGTGAGGATGTCACAGAGGATCTCACAAGGTCAGCAAACCACAGCAGAGGCGAAGCATCAGGCCCTCATTACAACACTTATCTGGGATCTGAGGACCAGTCAGATGTCCAGCTGCATGAGGAAGAGGAGGATGAGGAGGATGTAGAGTGGGAGATCAGGACCCCCAGTCCTCCCACACCACCAGCCATGTTGGTGTACAGACCAGATGACATCACCAGTCATGTATTCAGCCACAATGATGTGGAGGAGCCTGGGCCTCCTGCACCTGCCAACTACAGTGAGTCCAGACTGATCAAACTGATCACCAACAAGAAAAGCACTCGGAGATCGCAGACCTCTGCCAAGGCAGATCAGTGGGCCCTCGTGGCCCCCCCACCCCCGATCACCACCAAAATTTAATCATTTCTTCCATGTGCCAGTATCAACATTTCCTGAAAATTTCATGAAAATCCGTCCATAACTTTTTGAGTTATCTTTCTAACAAACAAACAAAAACAAACAAACACGCACTCAAACACACAAAGCAAAGCGATCACAATACTTACTGGTGGCGGTAATGAATGCATGAAAACCTAAGACAAGTTACTCAAATGCTTGACAGGAGATTAGTCATCAGTTTCCACAGTTCCTACCGGGTGAAGTGTCTCACTGACCTTCATTGTATTGAGACAAATTCTATTCAAACCTATAGTACTATTTATTCAAGTACTAATGGAAACTACTAAGTGTACATGCATTGTTAAACTGTAGGTCATTTGGGAAGTTATGTAACCACTGATCCTATGGTGGCAAATTTACATATAGATGGTTGACAAATTAAAGGATAAACCTGTTAGGAGTAGTCTCCTTCAGGACAATACACAAGGGGTCAGTGAATGGTTTGATGAGTATAAAAATTAACTGAATAAACACTTGTAGAAGATTTTGCTCCACTGAATTAACACACACGATCTTACTAAAGTACTTTATGGTTTTCCTTTAATTTGTCCCTTCCCTGTGCCTGTGTTAGACATCTTACGCCTGCAGTCAGCCAAAAATCTAGTACTACTGATATATATATATATATAGTAATAATATGGAAATTGGTTTTACCCTGAACGCCATCACAGAATATCCTAACACGATAAATACGACAGATTTGGTTGGATTACTTCTCCCTTGATAACCAACATAGTGGACCCCTAGTGGAAGAATCGATTTCAGCTTCTCCATTATAAGTCATTCAAATGGGGGTGCTTTAGTTGAAAATCAGGTTTTTGGACATAAATCAAGCAGTAATAGAGCGATTTTGATAAAATTGGGTTCATAATGCATCTTACAAATCCATTTTCTTGCTACCATCCAGAGTTCATATGGTGTCATTTTCATTCACTAGGTGGAATTTTGGGGAGAAAAATTGGTTCTCTGACCATTATTTTGCCACTATCAGGTCAATGTAGCTCAAATTAAGTTCATATCGATTGTCTGACTATTCTCTTTCTTCATGCCACTACCTTGAGTTTACATGATGTCATATTTGACATCGGGTGGTGTTTTTTTCCAAATGGTCGGCAGAGTAGAGGATTAGGAGGATTTCAGGGATATACCCTTGCTGTCGGCCCCTGACAGCGTAAGCCTCGTTTACAATCATCATGGCATTTAGCTGTATACAGAAGGTGTAATGAACAACAACAGTTTGTATTAGAGCTTGTGTCACTTGTGCCAGGCAAACAAAGCCAAAAATCATCCATTCTGAGGAAAGGTTGTAGTGCAGACAGAATTCAAGCTCATCTAATAGTCTGGGCTGCAAAAAAGTAAGCCTTCATTTCTTGTAGTGATTGTGGATGCAATGCACATGTCATGTCCTGTTTGTTTTTTTAAAAATAATATTCTTTACAAAGGCATCACAATAAAGCACCCATTAGAGGGGTGACTGATGACCAGGGATATTCTTTTCCTCTTTCTAAGAAAAAATGTGTCAGAATGTCATTACAGTGCATTCTGGCAGAACAACATCTGCATCTATGCTCTCTAAACCCACATGGTAATTTGTTAACAGTTTGGCTTCCTCACACATTGATGCTCCTATAAGGATAAAGAACAAAAAGCCATTTTAAATCAATGTTTTGAACTTTGAAGTTGATAAAAAAAAAAAAAAAAACATGTCACATAAAAACACCACATTGAGCAATCTGATGATAAGCACATCTTGTGTATTTAGGTGTGCATTTATGTTAATATATTTTTGTTTCTGTTCACGAAGGGAGTTCCTCTAATTCAGTTGATGAACCATCCACTGCTGATGACAATGCACTACTGCTTCCTTTCCCAGGTAGGAAAGATCAACAATGCTTTCGGAGTCCTCAGTGAGATGTTTATGCTTAAGTATATGATGCACAGGGACAAAACCGACACAAACACCATAAACAGCTTCAACGGTAATATCATTTTAATCTCAGAAATCAAAGTACTGGAGAATAGTTTGACCTGACATGGGTCAGTCTAATCTCTACACTCACTTTTAAAGCTATCATGCAGTCCAATATCTGCAGATTTTCCCAAGATAACTGTGTTGTGGGTATTTCTTGTATGTTTGTATTAAGCTGTTGAACATTTATAGTAGTGACTGTTCAATAGACAGCAATGGCTTCTTTCTTTTCTTATTAACGCATATAGTTTGTTTGTATTGTTTCCCATTCCTCCTTCACTTATGAACTCACACATTCACCTTACAGCTCAGTCTCAAAGTCCATCAGAGTTTAGTCAAAACAATTTCTTTAGATATTTCAGTCTCATCACTGTACTGGATGGACAGACTCATCTGTAGAATTATGCTGGTGTTGGGAGTAGGGATGTAACAATTATCGGTATAACAATAAACCGTGGTAAAATTGCCAACGGTTAGTATTATTGTTTAAATTCTAATTCTCATGATAACCGTGTTTGATTACCGCACTTTTCCGGAGAAAACGCCTATGTAAAGATCTGCTTTTATGTCAAATATTTGAGTATAGTTTTAATTTATTACAATTTTAATTGTATATACCTAATGTTTGGAACCAATATTCACTTTTGAAGTCTGTGAAAAGCTTCATTAAGCATCTTTGTGTTATTATGCAATAAATTATATACATTTTTCAAATTGGATTTTACATATTTTTTTGTTTTTGTCCTTTTATGTTGATATAGTAGGTTAAAGTGAAAAAAAGTAAGCAGATCATATAGATAAAGTTGTGCTGAAAAAAACAGATCCCAAACATGGGTATAGTAAACATTTGTTTATATAGTATAAAGGCAAAATCAGAAGGACTGAAAAACAGACAAAATAGGCTCCGACCACTAAGGGTTAATATTTGAATGTTTCTGCAACAGAAGGTACATTGTGCCTATTATTTATTTATTTTATTTATTTCAAAATACAACTTGGTTAAATTATTTCAGTGTGTGTATTAGTAATTTTTGAACATTTTGAGCACAATTTCAACAAATCCGCGATAATAATGATAGCTGTGAAAATTTTCGTCACAATAACCATGATAGAAATTTTCATATTGTTACATCCCTATTTGGGAGTCAGAAGTACTTTTTGTCTTCACAGGTCAAAGCGTTCACTCTGCTGCTCTGCCAGATGACGCCCCCTATCTGCTGCTAGAAAACCTGCAGCTCAACCAGACACACTCCAACACACACTCCCTTACACAATCCAACACACACTCTGTTTCTGAGTCACACTCACAATCAGAAAGCACAGAGAAGTTATCCACAACAGACACAGACACACTTACAGTTAAGGAAACACAAACTGAAGGCACACACACTCAGACTCACACAGCGCCATCTCGGTCCAGCTGCAGCAGGTTTCTGCTGTCCAGGCAGCCAACACAGAGAGGTATGAAGGAACAGCTGGAGGAAAAACTGGTGCTTATGATGATTATAAAGAACAGAACAATCAGATCAGGTCATGATTGCAGTTTTTTTTTGTGCTTAGGCACTTGTTTAGTATTTTATTTTATATGCAGTCCAAACCACAGGACTTACACCACACCCTGAATAGCAAACAATAAAACTCTTAAATAAAGTTTTTATGCCAGTGAGCATCAACCTGTGTATGGTATGGATGTGTATCCTGAAGATAACATTGACTGACTGATTAATGGATCATATATTTCAAGCATGTGAAAGTAGAAATAAAAGACAAGAATGAGAAAAAGAAACAAAAAAAGTAATGAATGTCAATAGTTTCATGTGAATATACTGTTATTACATAAGGGTTTAAGTTTTTTTTTAGTTTATTTTAATCAAAATGTTCTAACAGTCTTCAAACGTAAAATAAAACAAAAATTAGCCAAATTTTGCCTTTTTTGGGGGTCCAACTATGATAAGGCTTCACATCACATGCGTGTAATCCAGTGTGTGGAAGTGTGTTGTAAATTGCCAACTAAATGGAAATCAGAGAACATGCATTCACTCTGGCACATTTGGTAAATGTATTGAAAACAATGTTTCTGAGTCAAGAAGGTATTTAAGCTGTCAGAAATAATGTAAAATCATTAGGATAAGTCATCCACACAGAGTAAGTGACTGTATAATTTAACCTGTCAAAAATAATTACCTGTCCTTTCAAAGTAGCCATTATTATACATTAGTTGATAAACTGGAAATATCAGGTTTTGGAGTTTCTCTGTCTGGCTCTGTTTCCTTCCAGTAATGACTTTGATGTGGGTCTGGATCCAGACGTTAGTCTGGCAGACATGTATCGCTGGAAGGTTTCTGCGTACGCTCCGTGCAGCTCAACATGTACCACAGGTAAGACACACAAGAACAGGATAAGACGCATCGCTACAGTTGTACCTGTGTTTATCCTGGAATGTAATTTCTAGACTGTTTATGACACTTACTGTGCAGTGGGATTTATGACTTTATTAATTGACTGGTTTCCTCCATTTCATCTATTAGTGTGTTATTTCAGTGCAACCATGCATATATTTATGGCCATTATGTCATATGTTCTTACATATTTTTTCAAATATGAAATTGCATTTTCTTCAGCACAAAGAAATTTCATTGTAAAAAGTAACTGAAATAATTAAAATATGTTTAGTCCTAGACCAGGGCTGTCAAACTCATTTTAGTTCAGTTCCACATACAGCCTGATATGATATAAAGTGGGCCGGACCAGTAAAAATATATAAATAATAGGATAAGAACTTTTGAGTGAAAAAAGTAAAATTCTGTAATAAGAATGTTTACATCTACGAATTGTACTCGAACATAACATGAACAAATACACTACAAACAAAAAGTTAAGGGTATTTCATTTTTTTGGGTCTTTTTTTTGGTCATTTTTGCCATTTGTAAATAAATCTATGGTCATTAAAAAAATGTGTTTCAATTCAATTCACACAAAAAAAGTAAGAAGTGCTGTGCAAGAATCCCAAATGAAAAAAATAGCTCAAAAATTAATAATATCTTTAACTTTTTGTTTGTAGTGTATGAACAACCTGAAAATTCCTTACAAAAGTAAGTGCAATGTTAACAATATTACGCCTTAGTTTATTGTTTATACATGTGAATCACAACTTAGAGATCACAGTGGATCTACAAATACACAAAACAGTTCATAACAGGGAGAATATTATTAAAATTCCACATACTTCTCTTAAGACATTTCAGACGTTCACATTTTTTATAGAAGGCTAGTCTATAAATGTAATGTAACTTTTTTTACACTAAAACAAAGAGAAAAATCTGCAGTTTTCAGAATTTATAGGTTATTATGATATTTTACTGGTCTGATCATTTTTAGATTCAATTGACCTAAAATGATTTTAACATCCTTGACTGTTAATATCTTCAGTGTATTTTTGCCTTTCACAAATTCATCCCAGGGGCCAGATTGGACCCTTTGGCCGGCCAAATTTGGCCCCCAGGCTGCATGTTTGACATCTGTGTCCTAGACCGTTAGATTGCAGTTGTATTGAGTTTATTTCATTTCATACACTCATTAATCCGACTGTATTTTTTGTATTCCCAGGTATCACCACCAGCTACGCCCTGTGTTCGGTATGATGGTACTGAAGTCGATGACAGTTATTGTGACTCTGTGACCAGACCTGAACCCACACATGAGTTCTGCACCGGAAAGGAGTGTCCACCAAGTGATGCTCTGACTGGGATATGAGAAAAATCTGGTGTAAAAATGGTCTTAATATAAGGGTTATCCTACAGGCAGTAGCTTCCTGTCACCTTCATGTATTTATTTACTTCCCTTGTCTCAAAAGTTTCATACAGCAAAATAAATGGAGCATTTGGGTAGGTTTTGAAAATGTCTAACATTAGTGTCAGTACTGAGTGCTGATCATTCTAACTCATTTTGATTCTCTATTATCGTTGATGTGACTCACTTCCACAGGTGGGAAACCAGTGGCTGGAGTGAGTGTTCTCGAACCTGTGGTGAGGGCTTTCAGTATCGGACTGTGCGCTGCTGGAAAATGTGTCACCCGGCTTGGACTCCTCTGTCTACGATTCACTCTGTCTGTCACATGACCTGCACAAACCAGCCAATAGGAAGGTGTGCCTGGGCCAGAGCTGTGGGCCCCAGTGGGAGGTTTCTGAGTGGTCAGAGGTAAACATTTTTCTCACGTTTTTTCCTTCTTATGTCTGTTACTGCTGAGTATACATTGCTGGAGTTTTCAGCTTTAAACCTCTGTGCAATGTGATCCTGTTTATATAAGGTAACTGACACAGAACCCTGGCTCTAAAACTTGAATTTAGTGACCTGTCATAATGAAATACACTGCACTGATGGAGAAAACACTTAAAGTTACTAGCTACTGGCAAATAAACAACAGGCCTTTTATATTTGGTCACTGCATCCTTTGGTAAAAGCATCAAATCTCCAATGATTGACCACAAACCTGTTTTAATGTTAAAGATAAAAGCTACTGTACATCAATACGCCAGTCCCTGATATAAAACACTGTTTCCCATAAAGTTATAAAGCAATTTTACCTCTTCTCATGAAATGATTGTTAATGTGATTTATTCTTGATAGATAAAGTGTAACTGGGGCTCAGTGTGTAATCAGTGCACCAGTTGAAAGGTAATTACTGATGTAGATAAAGAAAAATGTTTGGACAATGTTTAGACGACATATGGATTTATTATAAGGATAACAAATCTGTCCATTTGCAAGGAACAGCAGTAAAGTAGTTGCACAAGGAATCTGAAACATTCACCAGAGATAACCTGGGGATCTGTGCCAGTACAGCTAGCATAGAGTAGCTCTGTAGTTTATCACTGAAGACTTTATTACTAAGTATTTATCTCAATAGAATTAGCTTAATAAGAGGTGGCATGTGTCACTAGAAACAGAGGGAGAGATGCACCTTCTACTAAATATTGGGTCTTCACTTTTGTGGATGTAACTCCTTCAAAGAGGGACAGATGTGACACATTTATATTACATTACATTACATTACATTAGATAGAACTTTATTGACGCCTTGAGTATGTAAGTGGAATTAGAAGATTAAAAAAAAGGAAACGAAAAAAATAACATCAGTAACTATAAAAAAAAACTGTATTAAAACAGGCAGTTGCACGTTAGAAATGCTAGTAGTAATAAATTAATAGATAAATAATAATAATAATAGAAATGATAATAAAAGTAATAAGAGTAATAGTAGTAACAACAATAGAGATCAATAATAATAATGATTACAGTAGTAGTAATAATGATAACAAAAAGTGTAATATAAGTAAGTAATAATAACCAACGTAACAACAACAAAGACATTGCACACATTTTAATTATATCTGTAGTTTTTTTCTGTGTAGATTTCACAGTCTTTGCTGTAGTAATAAAGTTGTCATGTGTCTGTCAGTGTTCAGCTCGCTGTGGCTCTCGCGGCGTTCGGACTCGGGAGGTTCGCTGTTCCATGGAAATGAAATTATGCAACAAGTCCTCTCAGCCAATAGAAAGTCAGCAGTGTGAAGGACCGCCGTGTGACAGACGATGGACGTGTCTGACTGGGGACCTGTGAGTTTAACAGACAGCATCAACAATTATAATTAACAATTATACACATATGGAATGAATTTCCTAAATAGTGCTAATGATTCAATGCATAGTTTACAGGAAAGTAACAGAAAATGACCATATTATGTGTGTGTGTGTGTGTGTATTGTGTGTGTGGTAGTGCTCAGGTGTGTGGCGAAGGGAGGATGGTGCGTGCCGTGATGTGTCGATCATCAGGTGGATGGTGATGTCAGAGGAGCAGTGTGACCAATCACTGCGTCCGCTGGCCATCTACCCCTGTGGGGACAGAGACTGCGCCCCCCACTGGGTCGAACAGGAGTGGCAACAGGTAAAGCAGGGGGACGTAACATTTCGGATGAAATATTATCGTTCCTACTCCACTGCATCTTAGAGGAAAATATTGTTTTTACTCCAATATATTAGTTACTTTATCAGGTTACAGCTTTTCATTCCCTTCGTTTCCGGTTAAACACATACAAATGTGTTTGTTCTGGATGTATGGATAATAAGGCGTTTATGGGTTGAGAAAATGATCCCTATTCTTAAGCTACATAAACTCTACTTTTCCTACATGACTGACATTTCGGATATATTCTCTGTTGAGGACATATCCTCAAATCTGCTGTAAGGACATAAGACATCTATTTCACAGTAGTAGTAGTAATACATTTACGATGCAATAAACTGTAGTAAAATGCATCCTGTCATTTTTTTCTTATTTTGCACTTTGTCCATTTTATACTTTTTTTCTTCTGTTTGCTGTAACTGTGTATTTATTTATGTTTTTAACTGTGTAGTTGTTTTCCTTGTCTTTTATATATTGCACAATGTATTGGTCTGAGCAGACTAATTTCATTGCACCCAACGGTGTATTGATAATAAAGTCTTTTCTGATTCGAATTCAAACCCTGTTGAAACAGACTGACAGTTCACTCTCTGTAGCTGAAAACAGGCCTGTTTTTCAGAGATCATAATGAGCTTTTTTTTAAAGAGATCAGATAACAACAATGCTACAAACACATGATGATCTGATAGACCAGGGCTGTCAAACTCATTTGAGTTCAGTTCCATATTCAGCTAAATTTGATCTCAAGCAGGCCAGACCAGTAAAATAATGACTTAATAACCTATAAATAGTAAGTAAGTAAGTACATTTTATTTATAGAGCACTTTTCACAGACAGAGTCACAAAGTGCTTTATCAATTCAAATCAGAATCAAATTACGTTTACAGAGACCCAACAGAATCCTTCAGGAGCAAACACTTGTGATTGGTGACAGTGGAAGGAAAAAACTTCCCTTTAACAGCAGAAACCTGGAGCAGACCCAGACTCCTGAAGGATGGACTCTGCTGGACCAGTGGGGTTAAAGAGAGAGAGAAAAGGAGGAGAAAAGAGAGAGTGATAGAGATATAGAGAGACTGGGGGGGGGGGGGGGGGTGACACATGGAGTACGTTATGATGAATACATAGAGTGTAATCAGTCTGTGGTGGTCCTGGGTCAGGTGGGAGACTAAAAAGCCTTTTTGAACAGGAGGGTTTGGAGGTGTTTCTTAAAGCTCTGTACAGAGTCCATGGACCGTAGGTGTAGAGGCAGGTCATTCCATAGACGTGGTCCACAGCTTTAACAGACCTGTCACCGCGTGTGCTAAAACAGGTGTGTGGAACCATCAGCAGGTGTGTGGAACCATCAGCAGGTGCGTGGAACCATCAGCAGGTGTGTGGAACCATCAGCAGGTGCTGTCCTGAAGACCTCAAGCTACGAGTCGAGCTGTAGGGCTGGATCAGGGAAGCAATGTATGCAGGGGCCTGGCCATGTAGAGCCCGGAAAGTTAGCAGAAGAATTTTGAAATGAAGACGATATAGAACAGGAGCCAGTGGAGAGATTTAAGGATGGGAGTGATGTGGGTTCTCCTGTTGTGCGGGTCAGGAGCCTTCAGCAGAGTTCTGGACAAAACTGTAGACGGGCCAGCTCCTTCTGTTTAAGCATGTGAACAGGCTGTTGCAGTAGTCTAAGCGAGAAGATACAAAAGCGTGAACGATCATCTGGAGCTCATTTGTGGACACCATAGATCTGAGTTTGGAGATGTTGCGTAGTTGGAAGAAACAGTTTTTCACCAGGTGTTTGGAGTAGAATTCTAAAGACATGTCCTGGTCAAAGATGACACCCAGATTCCTCAGTTTGGTCTTTACCGAGAACTCAGGTCTCCAAGGTGATGTTTGATCCCTGGGATTGCACTATCCGGGGCAATGATGAGGGTCTGTGTTTGACTGGAGTTCAGCTGGAGGCTGTTCTCATTTAGCCACTGCTTCAGCTCTGACAAGCAGATGATTAAGGAACTCAGTTTGTGGGCTCAGAGGAGTTAAAGCAGTACATTTGGATGTCATCTGTGAATAGATGATAGGAGACATCACTATAGTGTTGGATAATGTGGCCAAGTGGGAGGACATAGAGTAAGAATAGCACTGGTCCCAGGACAGAGCCTTGGGGCACACCACACAGTAGATCCGCTGAGTCAGATTGGAAGTTGTTTATTGACACAGTGAAGCTTCTGCCGGTCAGGTAAAGGAGAACCAGTCTAGCACATGACCTGACATCCCTACCAGGTCCCTCAGTCTCTCAATCATTATGGGATGGTCCACTGTGTCAGAGGCCGAGGACAGATCTAGCAGGACCAAGACCGTGGATTTCCCGGAGTCGGCCTCCATCAGGATGTCACTGGACACTTTTAATAGTGTGGTTTCTGTGAGTGGCGTTGTCTAAACCCAGACTGAAAAGTGTCATAGATCTGGTGTGTCTCCAGAAAAGCTGTCAGTTGTTTAGACACTGCCTTCTCAAGGATTTTGGCCAATAGGGGGAGCTTTGAAATGGGCCTGTAGCTTCTGAAGTCTGTGGGGTCCAGTGTGGTTTTCTTTAGTTTAGGTTCTATGATGGCCTGTTTGAAGGAGCTGGGAAACAAACCAGTTGAGAGCGACAGGTTAAAAACTTTGTGACCCATGGTCCAATAGTGTCAAGACACCGACAAGGAGCTTATGGGGAGGAGGTCTGCAGAGTTGGAGGGGTTTCATTTTGGATAAAAGTGCTGAGATGTCCTCCAGTGTCACAGGGTCGAAAGAGGACCAGGTTTGCAGAGGGGGATCAGATAGGGTCAGACGGCCAGAGGGTGGTGGGATATTGTGTTTAATATCCCTGATCTTGTCTGTGAAGAAGTTTAGGAAGTCACTGATGTCAGCTTTACAGAGCACAGGGGCAGCAGGGACAGCAGGGGACACAATGGACTGGACTGTGTCACAGATTACTTTGGGTTTTTTCTTGTTTGTGCCTATAAGTTTGTGGAAGTAGCTGGATCTTGCCTCCTTAATCATTTTATTTAAGAAGGTTATGAGATCTTTAAGATGTAACCTGTGTACCTCCAACTGGGTTGATTTCCAAAGACGCTCAGTTTTGCAACAGGTTCTCCTTAAGTTTAAAATGTTTTCATTTATCCAGGGACAAGACCACTTACCAGTGACATTGGTTTTCAAGGGAGCCACCTGGTCAAGAATGGTCAAAATAATGACAAATCCAAGTTTTTCTTTTTGTTTTAGTAGAAAAAACCCCCAATTAAATTATGAAAATATTTACATTTTACAAAAAAGATGTGAATAACCTGAAAAAACAGAAATTTCATTAGAAAATTAGTGCCATTTTAACAATTTGCCTCGACTTATTATTTATACATGTACATTTACACACAGTGTTATATAAACATTTGGTAACAGGCAGAATATTGTTAAAATTTTGAAGTTTGGAACTAAAATTTGAACAATTTGTACAATATTCCATCTCTTATTATTAACACAACTGCAGATCCCAGTGGATCCATAAATGCACCAAATATTTGGTAACAGGCAGAATATTGTTCAAATTGCACATTTCGGGTTGTTCAACTTTGTTTTTATTTACGTATTTATTTGCGTTTTATTGCGAAAGAATAGTTTTGTAAATGTAAATATTTTCACAGTGTAATGTTATTTTTTCACTTAAATTTTTTTCCACATAATTTTTCACAAAGATAATTTGCAGTTGTCATTATTTATGGGTTATTGTGTTGTTATTTTGACTGTAGATCACACTGGTCTGTATGTGGAACCTGAACCAAAAGGATTTTGGACAACCTGGACTGTTCAGGTTCATTTTTGCACTTTCATCCCGCGGGCCGGAATGGAACCTTTGGCGGGCCAGATTTGGCCCCCAGGCCGCATGTTTGACACCTGAGTGATAGAGTATGTGAGTGTTTTCGATTAAACTACCTAAAAAATACTATATACTAATAGTAAAACATTGACAGGGGCCATTCTAATGCACAATAACTACTTAATTTTTTTACACTTAAAGCACATTTTGCTGATTTTACTTACTTTATTTAGCTTAGCTGATAAGTGCGTGTATTTCCAAAATAAAGGAGTTAAATGTGTGTGTTTGTGTGTTGTCAGTGTAATGCTACATGTGGCCGTGGTGTGCGACAGCGTCAGGTGGTGTGTGCCGGGCTGGAAGGCGGAGTGTTCAAAGAGTTTCCAGACAGCAGCTGTGATCAAACCAACAAACCGGAGACTGCTTCTTCCTGCTTCCAGAGACCCTGCTCCAAATGGTTCACCACATCATGGTCTCAAGTAAGCATCCCACAACGTAGCCATGGTAACGCTTTGAACCCCAGGGCTTTAAAAACCCTCATGACGTTTTGCAGATGCAGCATCATCAGCCTTGTTGTTCTTGATCACCAGTCAGTTGTGAAGGAAAATGAAAGTCCTGTTCCATCCCCCCCACAGTGCAGTAAGACCTGTGGGAGCGGCGTTCAGGTTCGTGAAGTTAAGTGCTACCAGGGGAGGAGCTGGTAACCAGGGGCCACAGCTGCGACTCTACCCTGAAGCCAGACCCCAGACAGGGCTGTGAAATCCAGAGCTGTCCAACAGAAGCCCCAGGTACAAACCACACAGTGCATCCTTTACCCGATTCAGCTGCCTGTGATTTCAGTCTGACACATCAGCACTTTAACCTCTTCATAGTAATTTTCCATTCAGTTCTACATTTTTTCATAAATATATTTGCCTTTTGAATGTTGTACGAGGGCGACACGGTGGTGCAGTGGTTAGCACTCGTGCCTCACAGCAAAAAGGTCCTGGGTTCGATTCCAACACCAGTTGACAGGGGAGTTTGCATGTTCTCCCCATGTCTGTGTGGGTTCTCTCTGGTACTTCTCCTTCCTCCCACCATCCAAACACATGCACTGATAGGTTAATTGGTTAATCTAAATTGCCCATAGGTGTGAATGTGAGAGTGATTGTTTGTCTCTATATGTTCAGTCTGTGATGAACTGGAGACTTGTCCAGGGTGAACCCCGCCTTCGCCCCTATGTAGCTGGGATAGGCTCCAAGCGACCCCCGTGACCCTAGTGAGGATAAAGCGGTTCAGAAAATGAATGAATGAATGAATGAATGTGTACATAAACAAGATAATACACTCTTAAACATTACAACATCAAAACAATCCCTATGGACCCCCCCACCCACCCACCCTCTCAACAGCATCATACTGTCAGTTCAACAAAATATCTGACAGTTACAACTTTAATGTCTACGCAGATAAGTCCATTGTAATTGCAGAAAGCATGTCCAGATCTTGTAAATGTTCTTAACCTTTCCTTTAGCCAGATAAGTCAGTTTTTCCAATACGAGACATTTCTTTAACCCATTGGTTAGATGTAGGTCCTTGAACGTCCTTCCATTCTAAAGAAATCGCACCCTTTAACTTTCAGCAAAAAATTTAACAGGTTCTTTTCCTTCCAGTTACTTTAAGCTGCACAGGGAAGATGTTTAAAAATCTGCACAAATTAATGCACAAACAGAAGTTAATTCATAGACTAGACTTTGTCTAGAAGTTTTGAAACTTAGCATTTAGCATGTAGCATTTGTATAGGCTGTGTAGTCACAGAAATATGACAGTGCTGCTATAAAAATCCCCCCTAAAATGTTACACAATCAAGATACGAAAAACTTTTGCATCTAAATCAGACAGGCACAAACAAATGCAAATGATTTCAACAGTTTCAACATGTCATGCCTAGGATTGTTTCATTATTTTGCTGAATCATTCAGTTTGACCTCAGCGAAACAGAGCATGTGCAGAAGGGAACATGTGGGTTTGAAGAATGGAACACTACTGCATTAGTGATTCTTAATGCAGTATATTACAAGTGCAGGGAGTATCCAAAACCCATTTTGCACTACTGTATATTCAAAATACTCTTAATACATAAGACTAGCAGTATTACTATATATATTTTGTTTACCTGTGGGACAATGTGGAGAGGAGGAGGCTCAGCTGGAGAGATGTGTGGGCCAGGGAAGCACGAAGCCTGAGCTTTACCATCAGGGCTACTTATGATGTCCTTCCAACACCAACCAACCTCCATCGGTGGTTTGGGGAGAACCAGCTTGTACCGTCTGCTCCAGACCACCTCCCTCTGGCACATTCTACTAGGGTACAAGGCCAGTCTCACCCAAGGACGGTCACTTGGCACCACAACCGAGTCGTAAAGAGCCTTGCAGCCACCTTGGAATCTAAACGAGCTGCCATCAACTCCTGCCACTGCCAGCGTCCGATCCCCCATAGTCCGATCCCCCATGGTCCACTGCCTTTGTCTGTGAAGGAGCTAAACCAACAAGGAGCAGCTCTGCACAGGCAGAGAGAAGCCAGCTGTGTTTAGCGGGTGACTGGAAGATGCTGGTGGATATTGGCCAACAGCTGGTGTTTCCTCCAGAGGTTGCCATCACCACCTTAAGACCTGACCTGGTGCTCTGGTCCCCTCCATAAAGAAGGTCTGCATTGTCAAACTCACCGTACCCTGGGAGGATTCTGTGGATGAGGCATATGAAAGGACACCTGCGCTAGGCCGATCTAGCCGCTGAAGTACAACATGGCGGCTGGAACACGGAAGTTCGCCTAGTGGAGGTTGAATGTAGAAGCTTTGTATCAACATCTACCACCAAACTCCTTAGAGACCTAAGAGTAAGGGGCCAGGGCCTGTACAGAGCCATTAAAGCTGCATCAAGGCAGCAGAAAGAAGCAGTCAGTGGCTCTGGATAAAGAGAATGACACCACTTGGGCCCTCAAGTAATAGGTCGGGGTGGGGTGTGGTCGCTCAGGCCTGGCTCGGGGCTGGGGTGCCCTGCTGGGCGTAGGCGTGGGATGCAAGATGGGGGCTGATCACCCTGTAGCTGGCCGCCTCCGGTGAGGGTGTATAGTGTGAATGGCTGAAACACCTTGTTACGCCTCGGCCTAGGGGTTCACCAGGGCGAACATAATAGGCTCAACTTTTGTCCCCTCCCAGCTCCCAAGCACACACGTCAGTCAAAAACTAAAATTCACAATATTTATTATCAGTATTTTGTTCAACAACTAAGGAAGGGTTAGGGGAGGGAGCGGCTAAAACAACAAACAAATCTCTTCTAGTTTAAACTACCTTACCTAATACAAAATAAATGCAAGAAATAAAATACAGAAAACTTACCTAACTACCTACCAAAACAGGAGAAAAGGTGAAACAAAAGAGCCGACCTCCCCTACAAGAAAAAGGATCGAATTTACACAACAAAACTATTTACAATTATATACAATCGAAGTTTTACACAAGCACCGAAGACTGACGGTCACACACACGAACACAGGGTTGGAAGCTGGCAGGAGGCAAGAGCGAGCGAGGACGGAAACTCCAGGGCCATTTTTAAAGGGCCGGCAATCATGCTCCACCAATCAGCAACCTGCAACAGACGACACAAAAGGGCACAGCACACCTACAGGACGGGGGAGAACACACACACTAAACAGAAAATACATACCTATTCATATAAATAGACAAATTATGACCCGGGTCATAACAACCCAATGATCCGGAGGAACACTACTGATGATGCGGCCCCCCCGCTGGCCTAGGGGGCGTCCTGTTCCCTGGGTTGAGCCTGGGCTGGATGCAAGCCTCCTGTTTTATGGGTTCAATTTTCTGACGCTCACCAATGAACTCTTGTACGTGCTTACACAAAGGGTATCAACAACTTATCCTATGTTTTTTGGAAAGTAGACTTTACATTTCAGAGAAAAAGCTAAATTCACCCTAAAATTAACCCTTTTTTTTTTTTTGTTCCAGTGGTGGCCCCGGCAGCGTCAGTGGCAGTAGACTCTCATGTCAGGACAAACCGACGGCCAACTGTGCCCTGGTCCTCAAGGTGAAGCTGTGCTCCCACTGGTACTACAGAAAGGCCTGCTGTCAGTCCTGTAAGGCCCCCAGAGCCTGAGTCCTGAACTGTCACCTCCACCTCAACCACTACGGTCACACTATTCATATTGGTGCTACACAAACGCCTGCTGCTAGCAACGTCAGGCCTCTGACACTGATGTTCAACTCATACCTATGCCCCTTTCACTGGGGTCAAAGGTCAATCTGTGGGTCACTGTCTTTACTCTCTGTCAGTTAATGTCATCCCTTTACTCTCGCTTCATCATTTACAGTAATTCCAGACAATGTGAAGAAAAACGAGGATTAGGATTAGAATTAGACTCACTTCCTGTTCATGTTCTTGTTAATTTGCCTGTTTTTGCACATATCCATCCATGTTGACTTGAGTAACCCCACTATGCTGCTCCTTCACGTCTTTTTATGGTACTATAATCTGTTATAGAGGGAGCACCACCTTCACTCAGTAAATACGGCAGCTTTGTTGTTCATGCAGACTGGACCACTGACCCTTTTGGTCAGGCTGGTCATCTACTGTTCTAAAATATACCAGGACCCATTTCCACTAATTCAGACCAAACCATTTCAGGAGTTTGCACGAAAAACTTTGCAGATAAATTGAAACTGAACTGACCTGTCAACTCCAGGCTGGTTTTATAATATACTTATGTTTTTGTCACTATTTTTGTAGCTCATGTGACACCAAGAAACAGCTAATCAGTAATCATTCCCCAGGTGAAATCCTGTCACAGTATTAGTGTTCCTCTTCCACTTGTTAGAGCTGAATCCAACACATTTACAGACAGTCTCACTGTCTTCATCCATTCTAGAAGAGTAACTATACAGAGTGTGAAACAGTTTTTGGACACTCCCTGCATCTGTATCATAAAAGCTAAGTGGCCTCTGTGTGCATGTGTGTGTGTCTCGGTGTCACACAAATCTGAAAAGAGCTGACAGCTGCAGTTTGGCATACATATGTACTTTTGGTCAAGGAAGACAGTAGCAAAAACAGCAAGTTGATAGGATCAATATTTTGGGAGATGTTAGTTTTTTGGAATACAATAGCCTTACAATCACGTTACTATGGCCAGAACGCTTTGGCAGTGACTGCTGGACAAATACAGGAATACACAACAGCATAAAAACTACCACATCTAGAACCATGGATCCCCACAGGTCAACACATTAGTTTGTGATATATCGATGGCCAGAATACAAAACCTCCTATCTGAAAAAATCACTTTTTTCAGGAAACAAAAAAAATGTTTAGTTTTTTATAGTATGGTCTTTGTTAAAGATATCCAAGCATATTCTACTGTTCTCAGACTCTCTTTCTACTGTATATTAGTGTTAACAATGCATAGTAGGGTGGTCCAACAATCCTGGTAAAAAACTTTTTCAGATAACCTCAATTAGAACCTGCATTGGTTTTGGCATTCAAAGATGATTTAGGAAAAAAAATTGAAAGACGAAGGAGGTGTTTTAGAGGTTGCACAAAGCCTCTACATCAGAGCATGGTTTGAAGCCCCAGCACCAGTGAAAGCTCCTGCAAATGATTTGGCATTCCTTAAAAAGCTGTCACAGTATGAAAATTCAGTCGTCAAGAAGCAGCTTTAACAGCTTTCAAACCATCTGTGGTACTGGAGTGAAGAATTGGTTGTCCTGGCATTCTTTGACTCCAGTGTGACACCAGAGCAGAAGCAGCTGATGGTGGACAACATGATGGAAAATGCAGGTTCTTTGGTTCCACTAAGCGTTGGGATGTCCTTAATCCATCAGATTGTGAAGGGAAGCAGATCAGGGCTTTGTCTCCACCAGCACCATGCGTTTGTTTGAACCTTTGGATCTGCCACAACATTCTGAACAGTTCCTCCTAGACTGGGCTGATGATGCAGACTTTTAGAAGGAGGAGAAAACTGGGCATTCCACTAAAGTTGTCACTGATGTTGCTGAAAGAGGGGCGGAGCTTATTCCAGACTTCAACTGTAGCCGAACAAAAAATGCAGATCACAACAGTACTGGCAACAAGTTGTCAAAGAACACAGGAACATTTTTAGTCATTCAATAAACCAACAGTGGTTGTTGGACTTTCTAAGGAACATTTTTATGTGAGTGTCAGTTTGATTTGGAGAATAAATTACAAATTATTCTAATCTGCCTTATTCATTTGGACAGTTCTGTTAGAGTATATAGAGACATCTGTACCTGTCTGGGACACCTCGAATATTAATAATTTGCATAAAATTTAGACCGAAGTAATTTGGGCAGATATGGAACCAAATGCAGGGTTCGAATCCAGAGAATCTGAAAAAAATTTTTTGGACCACCCTGATACATACTAGGTTTAATGTGAAGCTCAAATCTAAAATTTGCAGATAGGAGGTTTTGTTTTTTTGGCCATGGATATAACTTTCAGAATCACTCTGAAGTCATTGAACTGACAAGTATGTTCCATTCTCCAAACCCCATGCTCTGCTCTGCACATGCTCTGTTCCATCCAGGTCAAAACTGGATGTTTCAGCAAAATAACGAAACACATCCAGGACATGACATGTTGAAACTGGTCAGATCATTTTGCATTTGTCAATGGCTGTCTGATGTAGAGACACCTTTCCACACAAAATTTTTCCTACTAAACTTCATAATAATGTGTGAGATTGTGTAACATTTTAAGGGTGTCTGAAAACTTGTTTCCACGGCTGTAGTTAGTAACTTGCTATAGGTCAACTCACTCAAATTTAATATCACTACAAATTATGTCCAGCCACAAAAAAGCTCCAGTGGTTCTAAATAAAACAGTCTTATTTGCAGTATTAGTTAAATAATCAGGTTTTCAGTAAATCTTAGGTCTGAATTTTCTTTCAAACCAGATTTTTCCCCAGGCTATAAAGATACATTATTACACTGCAAAAAAAGGGGTGTCTAAAAACAAGATAAAACACAATCTGAAGAAAAAGGTACTCAAAACGAGTGAAATCTGTCCATGCAGCAAAATAATTTCCTGACAAGATTTCTTGAATTAAGATCTAGAAATAAGCATGTCTACAGATGTACGGACAAGATAAGAAATAACTCTTAAAACAAGATAAATTACCTAACGTCTAAATCTAAGTTTTTTTATCTTGATAAGAACCAGATAATTTGCAGTGTATGTTACTGTGTCACGTAATGTCACTATTTTCCCAGTAAAACAGTGGCAACTTCATGCACAGCAGCAGACTAGATTATCCTTTTAGATTTTTGTTTTTCTCTTCAGGTTAGACATAACAGTAGCTCTGGTGTTTAGTTTTAAGGAGCAGTCCTAGAGTTTTTATTATGTTCTGTGGTTAAGCAACACTCAGCCCTGTATGAGCCCAGTCATGGTTCTAGACCAGTAAACGTCGGTGCTGCTCTTGAACCAGTCTGTCTGAGAGCTGGTTTGAGATTAAGATCTGGCTTGTGAACCAATGGGATTTCCATGCGTCATAGATGAACTTGATATCTTAATGTAATGTCATAAAATCCAGATTTTTTTAATGGCCAAAGATGAAAACCCATTAAAAAACCATTAGTAAACCCGGTCAAGTTATAGAAATCT